>NW_022196903.1:2527134-2531191 GCF_008632895.1 Mastomys coucha
TTTTAGAGGGGAAACTGGGAAGGGAGAAATTTACATGTAAATAAAAAAATATCTAATAAAAAAAATAATAATAATAAAAAAGAAACAAATGTTAAGCCAGGCAAGTGGTGGTCCGTGACTTTAATCCCAGCATTTGAAAGGCAGAGGTAGGCGGATCTCTGAGTTTGAGGCCAGCCTGGTCAACAGAGTGAGTTCCAAGACAGCCATGATACATAGAGAAACCCTGTCTTGATAAAGAAAATAAACAAAAAAAAGGTTATTTCTTTTCAGATGAAATAATTAAGAATAATAATGTATTGTAATAATTTTTACAATTGGTAAATATATATAATACAAACATTAAAAATACTTTTGTCCACTAAACTACAGTGATTGTATATCTTCTGTGAGACTATGTGGTTCTTGAGGAGAAATATGTATCTTTTTGACTTTCTCTATTCCCAGTGCCTGGCATAGTACCTCCAGCCTGGTAAATACTAATTAAATCACCAGGCTAATGTGTACAAATAAACTCTAGATTCTGTATAAGATGTGTGTTAAGGATATACTATTAAAAATGTTTTATTAACAGTTGTATTAAGTGATGAAATTCATAACCATAATTTACATGTGTTATAATTATAATACTGGCATTAGGCATTAAGAATCTAATTAGGAAATATTTAAGAGACTATAATAATTAGAGGTGGCAGTCACCCAGGAATAGAATGGAAATCCTCATGACACTCCTTACCAGGCCAATGAGGAGAGCTGCAATTCCCAATTGAAACCAGACCTAAAGCTCTGAGTCACCAGAGTGTTCTCTCTCTAGAACACTCATTCAGTAAGAGGAATTGGAGGCTTCCAGTGTCTCTGGGCCCAGGATGCTTGCTCCTGGACAATCACTCACTGGGATGTTATAGCCCCATTATAGACAGGAGGGCTCTTTCTAAAGATCGTGATGAAAGTCTCTCTCTTGGATACTATCACTCCTCGAGAGGAGGAGGGCCTTGCGCCCGTCCAAACTGTAGTTTATAAGGGATGTTCTCAACTCACAGGAAGAACATGTGGAAAGGGAGGTCCTATATGGGCATCTCAAAGCTTGTGGCATCCAAGCTGAAGTTGGAAGGAGGTAAAGAGGAACAAGGAAGGGAGCTCAAGCAGGATGTGCAGAAGCCTGGGAGTTAGACTTGCCAGTGGTGAGTCTATAGTGGTTATTTAACCTCTCAGTGTTATAGCTATTCACCTATCACTAGTTCATCAGTGTATGAAGGTTAAACAGGCTAGTGTACGGGAAACTTTTAAACTATGGCAAAGCACACACTGAGAGAGGTAGAGTTATTATCATCATTGCTATTAAAGACAGGATTGCTCTTGGTGTGGTTTGTATGTTAAAGAGATTTAGTGGGTGTTAGAGTTTTATCTTAAATGTCCTCTGAAGCCCATGTATCAAATGCATCCCCAGGATGGCATCATTGGGAGGTGAAGCCAAGATGGAGACCCTTAGCCATCTAAGGAGAATTATGGGACTCTAGTCATTCCTTTAACCTTTATCTTTCCTAGATCATAGTGCAATTGAATTCATTCCTGTATAAACCCATCTTTGATTGGGCCCCACTAGGAAACAATAGGATCAACCCATCATGAACTGTAAACCTCAAAACCATGAACCGAAAGAAAGATGTAGTGTCATGTGATAGAATGTGCACTTTCTGCTAACGATGGCAAGGGTGACTGACAGCTTATGATAGAGTGTCATGCAGTGTGGCAGTGGGTACTCAGCACATGTCATCTCCCTTCAGTCCTCTGAGCACAATGATAGGCTAATAACATACCAGCCTTGCCTCCACACATTTGGAGTGTGTGCTCCACTCACTCCACAATGCATTCCATTCACCTTTATGCTTTAGCATGTGTTAATTGTGCACACACTCATAGTGCCATGGCGTTTGGTGGTAGGTACTGAATCTGTACATAGTCACCCATTCTGAACCCTTCTATAGGCCTCCTCTCTAATTAATCACATATAAATTTCCTGATGAAATGGATTATGAAGATTTTCCTTGTGGTGTCTCTCAATTTTATAAATACAGTGCCATGAGACCTTCTCTGTTTTCCCTGTCCTCCCTCTAACCCTCCCATATACACCTCTGCCATCCTTCTTCAAATTCATGGCCTCTTTTTTCATCAATTGTTATTGCGTGCATAAATATGACCTGTTGAATGTATGCAATGGTCAATTGTATGCATGTTTTCAAGGCTTATGGTTAGTATGGAACAACCCATTACTGTGCTCTTCCCCAGGGAGGACCACCTCTCTTGCTCCTAGCCTTGTTCAGTCTCCTTTGGTTCCTGTTTAGGGTTGACATCTCCAGGGCTTTTCCCTATCCAATTTGACACATCCATTGGCACCCCTTTTCAGCTCACCTTTGGGCTTGGTCATGCTGGTGAGACTCCATAGGAGTAGCTTCTGATGTTACTAAGAGACACAATCACACAGCAAACTCCCTGGTTCTCTGCCTCCTAAAATCTTTCCACTCCATCTTCTGCAGTGCTCCCAGAGCCTTGGGTGTGGGAGTGTTTTGTAAATGAGTTAATTGGGACTGGGTTCCACAACTGTACAAGTTGATCGGTTGCTTTTCTAGTTCTCCTCTGAACTCTCTGATGGCTTTCTGATCATTTGCTTCAATACTGTATTTGTAATTGAACATTTTTATCAACTTAGAACTTCTTTCCAGCTTTATCAGTGTAATGATTCCTTTCTTCATCCTTCCTGGTTCCAGGAAATTCTATAGCTCTTAACTCACACAAATCCCGATATTTCTAAGGGAATACATATATATATGTATTTAACTTTTTATTACTAGTGATTTTTTAGTGATTATTATTTTTTGAAAACAGGATATTGCTTTGACTCCATCCCATATTCAATTCGTTTTAATTTGCCAATATTATGTGTAATATAAAATATAAAAAGTACAATTTGCTCATTAGAAAAAAATATACTTTTATCAACTTCACAGGATACATATTGGAAATTTATCTTATTCATTTAGGGCTTTGTAAAGAATAAATGGAATTTTGTAGTGGAAAAAAATACAATTAATCAATAAAAACTCCAACATGGAGTAACCAGCCTTCCCATAAATCCAGGGCAACCAATCCTCTGTGTTTACTACTGGAAGCTCACCAGTTTTGTGGAGACTTCTGGAAAGGAATGTTGTGGAATTGGCGGCAGATCTAAACAAGTTTCTCTCCTGCCCCCTGGTTCATTGGCTCGAACTAAGCCCAAGTCCAAGTCAGGAAAGCCTCTGAGTTCCGTCAGCAGCTACCTCCTTGCTTAGGACCTTCCAGAATGATTGAAAACTTGCTGTCTGTTACCTCTTTGCCAGGCCAAGCTGCACTCCAGGGCACATGGGTAACCAATCCTTGAGAGTTACCCTTGAGACACGACTTCCCTTCATCTGTGAACTTGATTGGTGCCTGATTCGTTTGATCCCCCACCTCTCTCTCCCTATCCTGCTTCATCAATGGCCAGCAAATGACTAACTTTTGCTGCTGGTTGACTCTTAGAACCATTTCCTTAAGGTGGAAGTCAACACGAACCTGAAAGCATGCCTGCATGTGTTCTTACTTCTTTTCATCATGTTGTTTTGTGTTAATCTAGATCTTTAATGGATTAGAATGTCCATGTTTCTTTCTTTCTTTTTTGAGACAGGGTTTCTCTGTGTATCCCCAGCTGTCCTGGAACTCACTCTGTAGACCAGGCTGGCCTTGAACTAGGAAATCCGCCTGCCTCTGCCTCCCAAGTGCTGGGATTAAAGGCGTGCGCCACCACTGCCCGGCTCATGTTTCTTTCTAAGAATGCTTTTCTTAACCCTAAACTCCCAAAGTCCATTTCATTGGTAAGATAGCATTGTCTTTGTTGAGTTTGTAACAAAACTAAGTTTCTCTGAAGAGAATCTCCACTCATGCTCCTATAACATTATTTGAGAACATACCTTGTGTTACACCACTTCCTTACCACATGAGAGAGAGTGGAAGAGAGAGAGAGAGAGAGAGAGAGAGAGAGAGAGAG
>NW_022196903.1:2531201-2612115 GCF_008632895.1 Mastomys coucha
AGAGAGAGAGAGAGATCATACACACTCACACACATACATACACACAAGTAGGCACACATGTACACACTATGGACTCTTCTTAAGTCGGGAGAATTAACTCCATGATAGTTTTGTAAAACTAATGTACAAGTTAGGCAAAACTAGTGAATATGTTTTCTCAGAGAGGTCTCTAATCTTCAAGAATGACAGGACTACATAGGGGGTGGAGATGCTCAGGCTAACCAGAAGGCTGCCCATATGGAGGGTGAGAGAGAATAGCAACCCTTGGACCATTACCCTGGAAACTGACTGATCCCTCCTCTACTAGCTCTTATAATCATTTTTTTCCTCCACACTTTAGACAAGACTAGACACTAATCTCAGGAATTCCAATGACCATCCCAGTTTGTTCTTTAGTAATAATGTCAAATAAATTTTACAGAGTAGTCCACATCAAGATTATCTGAACAACACAGTTAAAGAGCTTGAACTGGATCTAGACAGAAAATAAAAACAGAACACATGTTGAGTTTTAAGAAATAGTGATTGGAGATGGAGATGTGGCATGGCTTTAAAAGTCTGGAAGGAGCTACACGTGGGGACGCGTGCAGTACCATCACCACTGGAAATGCTGATTCAGTAAACCACACCTTCTAACAATCATCTGTGATGGAGGTTACAAAACCAGTGTCCCATGGAGCAAGAAGATGGAGCAGCACCGAAAACACGTGCTACCCTTCCAGAGCACCAGAGTTAAGTTCCATCCCCTGTGGGATGGCTCACAAACACCTTAAAGCCAGCTCTAGTCGTCTGACTCCCTCTTCTGGTCTCCATGATAAAGGGGGATGGGGAGAGGAGAATCAAACCGACAAAAACAAATGGTTAAGATCTAAGAATCAGCCTGGCAGTGGTGGCACACGCCTTTAATCCCAGTACTTGGGAGGCAGAGACAGGCAGATTTCTGAGTTCGAGGCCAGCCTGGTCTACAGAGTGAGTTCCAGGACAGCCAGGGCTATACAGAGAAACCCTGTCTCAAGAAACAAAAAACAAAAAAACAAAACAAAACAAAACAAAAAAAATCTTAAGAATCAGACCTAGGGTTTTCTGAAGTTCTCCATTTCAAATCCTTATTTTTTTTTTTTTGTCAGAAAAGAAAACTGCAGTCTGTGGAAGAGTGGAAAGGGGTCACGTATCCCATAGCTTTAGCCCTATATTTCTACCTCATATTCATTATGATTGGGTTCAAAATCAGTGTACTAAAATGTAAGTTGATATTCGAACTGTCCTACTATTTCAGCACCTTAGTAAGTGCCAGTGATTTTTATTTAACTAAGGACTGCTGCTGTCTTTCCCAGTAAGCTGTGAACTTCTCGAGGGCAGTGGTCATCTCTTATCTCTGATCTATATTCCCTACAACTTTCAGTGAGTTTGGAATATTTGACTGATTGCAGATTAATAGTAGGAGAAACTAAGAGGTTTTATGTTTCCTGCAAATTTATTTCAACTTACACTCAGGCACCCCAAAGACTAACCCCAAACATAACCAGCCCCCCAGTGAACCTGCAAACCTCTTTCCGTGTTCTGTCTAGATTCAGTTCAAGTTCTTTAATTCTGTTGTTCAGATCATCTTGACGTTGACGGATCTGTAAAGTGTATTGGAAATTATTACTAAAGTGCAGATTGGAATGATTGTTAGAATTCCTGAGACTGGTGGCTAGAGTGTTACCTAAAGTGTGGAGAATAAAAATGGGGGCGGGGAGGAGGAATGCGCTCTATAAAGGATAGAAGAGGAGGGATCATTGAGTTTCCAGGGTCACTGGTCTCTCTTACCCTCAGGTCTAGCCTGAACATTCCACCTCTCCCTCAGTTGGCACCCACCATTTCTCCCCTCCACTCTGCTCCATTTCTCTTCTCTTCCTGCCAGCATCCATGCCCATGGATTTCACATATGCTCATAACACTTAGGGACTATCTCATCTACAATATTAGCATCGCAAAGCTTGACAAAACAACAATGAAGACAGAACTAAGATTCTAATGCAAAATAAACACATATTTCTTTCCCTACCTGCTCAAAACAGAATTTGATTTGATTGGTTATTCATGCATGAGATTAGCACTCAAGGAGAATTCAGTGTGTTCTTAGTGTACTGCCAGGTCCTGTAGCAGACGCAGAAATGAGCACCAATCCCTGACATGAATGGATTTGATAGCATACATCTTGTAACCTTAAGTAATGAACAGAAATTCTTTTTTCCACTTAAACACAATGTCTCTATGTAACTTGGGCGAGCCTGGAACTCACTACATGCATCAGCCTGACTTCTAAATCCCAAAGATCTGCCTGCCTCTGGAGAGCTAGGGTTAGAGGTGTATGATACCACACTGACAAAATCACAGAGATCCACCTGTCTTTGCCTCCCAAGAGTTGGAGTTAGAGGTATTTGCCATCACACTAGACTGGAAATTATTTAAGGACCAAAAGTTCCTGTATGTTTCCTATATTGCCTCATTTCTATTATAATAAAACTGAAACACACCTACAACAGAACAAAGTACTCATACATTCAACACACAGCTACTTACTAAAAGCTTGTATTGCTGGAACACCATGTAACAAAGGCATTCGAATACCCAAATAGGAAGTGGAAACAGAAAGAAGCAAATTATCCATTCTTGTTATTCAAGAATAGCTATAGTTTATAAAGTTGTCATAAAACGTGAGGTAACAATGCAGAATTACTGCTCTAGGGGACATTCAGAGCTAGGACTCTACAAGCCTGGGTCACAACATTTTTTGTCAAGCAATCCATATGTGATTTTACACGTGTTTTTGCCAAAGGATTTATACAATGTAAGATAGAATGCTAGTTCATTTTAACATTGGCTCCTATCAACAGTGCCCACATAAAGTAGTTTTTTCCAGGCTATTCATGCTCTGGGAGGGTGTACTATACGCTGTGGAAGCTTAGAACATCAGATAGCGATTAGTCCTCTGGCCAAGCTGAACACTGAAAATCACCAACGAGAAACACAGAGATGCTAAAAAACGCAGCACTCAATAGACACAGACAGAGAGTGATGAGACTTTGTGCAAAGAAGCTTGGGCTGGTGAAACACCCTAATAGGTAAGGGAGCTTAGCATTGATCCTGACAACCTAAGTTCACTTCTTGGCAGACCCATGGTAGGAGAAGAAAACAAATCAACTCCTGCACATGCAGCACACACACACACACACATGCACACATGCATGCATGCATGCATACATACATGCATAGATACATACATACATACACATATACATGTATATTTATATATAAATAAACAAACACATATATGAAAGGAAGCTAGAAGCTGAAGAGAACTTCTCAGAAGTTTTTTAAGTGTTTGAGAGCAGATTGTAGAGTTCGTGGACTCCATGGGGATGACAGGGCTGGACAGTTGGTGGGGGGGGGAATTCTGTGCCCTCCTTCAACAGTTGTGGAGGAGGCTGTGAGCAAGCCCTGCTTGCTACCGCACACAATAGCGATCACAGGTAAAGAGGAATCCTGCAAAATGCTCAGCCATCCCCCCTCTCCCCTGGGAGATCGATGGCCACATTTGAACCCCTGGCTTGTCTTGCTGCTACTGTGGCCATGAGATCTGTGGCATGACACTTTCTCAATGTAGCGATTTGTACTGAGCCTGTCACTAGCTCAGCAGGAGGTAAAATTTACTTGACAGTGTTTCCTGGCTCTCTCCCAGCCTCAGCATGAGGTGGGAGTGAATGGGTGGGTGCCAGGCATAGAGAGTCCTTAAGCCCTGGGAGGGGGAGAGTGAGGGCTCAGGGAGGCTTACACAGAACTGGGGGCACAGGTGCCAAGCAAGCATGCCCCTCCACACATACACACACCCCTGTGGTCCTTGCCCTCCATCCTCTCTGCCTTCAGTAGGTAACTCTCAACATGCCCCGGAGCTGCATGGGAATGGACTCATCACTGAAACTCCTTCAATCTTCCCCACCCCCATTTTCAAATCTCACACTGAAGTTCTGCTATTCTCTGGTTCCTCTGGCTTCCTATTAAACTGCAGATGTGAGCCATTCACCATATGCGGGCCGCTCGTTTAAACCTTTAGCCTTCTTCAGGCAGGGTGACAACATTTGGGATTTCATTTTTTTGTTGTTTGTCCTACAAGAGTCTTGAGTTTAGGCCAAAAAAATCCCAGGCCCAGGATGAATGTGCTTTAGACCTCACTTTCTGTCAGGAGGCCAAGTGGACTTGGGAGAGAGGGTGGGGCCGTCTGCGGAGACATGATTTTCAGTTTTGCCCTTTGCCTCTGGAGCCAGGGCTCTGGCCCACAGCCAGCCACACGGAGAGAAGATTATGGTGTTTTCTAGGTAATTTTAAAGAGTACAAGCCCAAAGCAAAGTCAGGTGGTTTTGAGTCTGCATTGAATTTTTCATGTTCAGGATTTGTCATGAGCCGGGTTTTCAACAGAGCTATACTTTAAATGATGAAGGGGGCTGTAGTGTTCTGGAGACGGGCATGTTTTGGTTGTTTGCTAATGACCTCTGGTTTTGCTTATGTGGAGTCTTGTTAACAAATTGAAATGTAGCGAAATAAAACATTCTCTTTCTTTCCTGCTTTCGTTTTTCCTTTTTTTCTCCTTCTTTCTCTTCTTTTTTAAACAATAGGAACCGTTACGATAAACTGTCAAAACTGGGCTATAGATATTGGTTATTGTAGCATCATTAATACTGTGCAAAAATAAATTAGTCACTTTGGCAATCAAACACATTCTTCTTATCTCCTGTCTGTGCTTTAAACAGAGCCTTCTCCTTGTGTTTGATAGGTCCTATTGTTAAGAGAACTGCAGAAATGTATTCAAAAATTCTTTGAAAATTTTCCAACTTCGGGAACGTATTCAGCAGTAATTAGCCTTCAAGGCGGCTGCTAGGGAGAGCTTGGCAGGGGGCTGCTCTTGAGTCTAAAAGTGCACCCCGAGCCCTGCATGAGAGGGTGTCAGCTTTAGGACCCATGCCAGCTGAAACTAACCTGCTTGCCTACCCTGCCTTGGCCTTTTCACCACATCCTACATTATCTCCCGGACCTCTAGAAGTTGAGGCAGAGGATACAGGGAGTGGAAAGCCAGACCAAAATAACTTTTGAACTCAAGTGCAGAAAATAAGACTTAGGTGACCAAGGAGGTGGTTCAATGAACAAAGTGCTCACTGCGGATGGTGAGGAAGTGAGTTCGAATCCCCAGTGCCCTTGTACAAAACCAGGATTGTCAACACATATCTGGGAGGCAGGAACAGCAGGATCCCAGGGGCTGGCTAGGCAACCAGTCTAGCCAATCAGTGAGCTCCAGGCTCAGTGATAGACCTGTCTCAAAAGAATAAATAAATAAATAAGGTGAAGAACAGAGGAGGAAGACATCTATCATTGGCCTCCACATTTTCAGGCACAGACAAATACGCTCTCATGTAGGTACATGTAACTATATACATACGCTACACATATACAGATATTAAAAGTCAATAGAAAGTAACTCTTGCCTCAGGCAAGAGGCTGTCTTACTACAACAGAGCTGCCATTTCCTAGTTAAGTTTAAGCAGATCCCTGGGATAGTTTGTACAGAGACAATATCACTTTCCATGGAATGTTCCTTTCCCTATCATAAGCTCTTGTCACAAGACTGTTTCAGAGTGATGGGCATGATATAAGCCAAGTTGAGTTTTTTTCAAAAGGTTTTGCCGTCTCCAGAAATGAAGCACATATTTTATATTCATTACAGGCAACCCGTTCCCTTCACCAGAAGGTGCACTAGAGCTAACAGTAGAACAACTATCACTGGTCCCAAAGGGACGTGCTCAAAGAAGACAGAGGTAGCTACTTAGAAACAGGCTGTGTCTCCTACTGTCAGAGACACTTCCACAGAGGCAGAAATAATAGATAAACCCTGGAGGGCATCAGTGGGTGAGAGGAAGACGGAATGCTGTGCCACTTCCCTTTAAGTTCTGAGTTCATTAGGCCTGCCTGCATAAAACATGATGGGCGGAGAGGCCTCCACAGCAGGACTGTATTTCCTCACAGATCTGATGCCAGGGTACCACGAGGGCCAGCATCTTGTCAGAGAGCCTCTCCATAACCTGTAAATGTCTTAGCTCTGTGTCTCCAGGCACTCTTGCCCCTGGATGTTTCTGGGTCCTAATCTCTCCTTGTAAAGACACTGTTCATATTGGGTTATACTCCCCAAGGCCAAATTTAAACATAATTACCTGCTAGAAGGCTTTATCTCCAAATACAGCAATCATATTCTAAGATAACTAAGAATAAAGACTTCAGGACAGGAGTTTAATTTTGGAACCACTGCAATTCTTTCCATAATAAGAACTGAGGCTACATCAGTATCCCCGTCCAAGCCCTGTTAGCATCACAAGTTACACAGGACATCGCTTCACCACCCTGGCTCCTAGTACCTGAGTGCTGCACCTTCTCTAGTACTAATACCCAAGGCCAGCAGGACCCTGAGGGAAAGTACAGTCGGTGAAATGAGGCTACTCTGAGAGCTGGCTCTGCTGATCACGAAGGGAAAGACTGTTTTATTCAGGGGTACCACCTTGGCTCATGTTCTGCCCATGTGCAGCTGGTGACAGTGCTTGCTTGAATCTAGGCTCTGTCCCATTCAGTTTCCTGGCATGACTATCCCCAGGCAGACACATGAGACTACCCCTGTCTTTCACACATACATACAAATCATTTGAAATCCCAGTGTCACATATGAAGAATTTATGGATATATACTGGTGTGTTTTTAAACTTGTCTAAAGCTAAGTTGTATCTGTTTTTAATGAGATAGAACATATTGGATGTTTAATTTCTTTTTCTCCTATGGTACAAAGACTTACCATTCCTAGCTAGAGTCCCCACGCTGCTTTCCTGAGTGGCTGAGTTGGTTTGTAGTCCCAGCAGCAATGTGTGAGGGCTGCTTTACCCCATACCCTTACAGCCATTTTTTCTTCATGGTAGTCATTCTAAGTGGGGAAAGAACGGATCTTTGTGTATTTTTTGGTGTGCCCTTCGCAGGCAGATATTAATGATGAATATTTTTTTCATGTATGTATTACACTTGGTCTTCTTTTGAGAGCTGCTTACTCCACTCCCTTGCCCATTTATTGACTGTATGGCTGTGTTCGGAGCTTTAACTTTTGAGTCATTTACAGATTCCAGACATCGCTCCCATGTTGGGTGCACAGTTTACAGAATGTAGCATGAGTCACCAGTGAGCACAGCTTCTTCCAGCCTTTCCTTCCCCAACACTATTGCTCATTTCACATGCCTGTCTCCACCACCATCTGTGAGGCCTGAGCTGATAAAAGCAAGGGATTCTACTTAGCAGCTATTGCCTATCATTGTTTCAGCTCTCTCCATCCTGGATTCTGGTTTACTGCTTTACCTTGACATAGCCTTTTTCTCTTAAGGACAGTTTTTTCCTGTCCCTTAATCCTTCTTGTAAAATGTCCCCAGTCCTGTCTTAACTCTATGTCTGTATTCCTGTGTCAGCTTAACCTGAGTGCCACTCCCAGACCCAAAATGCACCACATTTAAAATGCCAGTCACATCTCTTTTTCTCTTGCTCTATTTCTTCTGTTTGGCACTCAGTTAAAGGTACCCACCATCCTGTCATCCGCACTCAGAAAAGATGTAAACATGAAAATTAGACATCTTCAGACGTATTTAGTACATGGCACATTTTTCAATGCATACTTAATAAATTAGCAGGTACTGCATCAAGAACGTTTTTTTCCTTTTTCCCATAATTTATTTTTTATTCACATTACATTCCAATCACAGACCCACTCCCTCCTCTTCTCTCAGTCGCTCTCTTACAAATCCCTCGCCCATTACCTACCTCTTTCTCCTCAGAGAAGGGAAAACCCCCTGTAGGTACCACCAGCCCTGGGACAGTCCCAACAGCACTTAGCACCTCCTCTTCCACTAAGGCCCAACCAGGTAGTACAGGTAGGGGAAGGAGCTCCAATGGCAGGCAATAGAGTCAGAAACAGCCAATATGTCCACAATCAAAATTACTATGATTTCATCTATGTGGACAAAGGCTTGGGCCTCCTGGAGATTTGCCAGCTCTTACCTTGACTACCAGCTGAAAATGCCATCCTGACTATGTGACCAGGCATGCTTTGCTCTCTCTCCTACACGACTCTCTTCCTTCCCTTCTATCAGGGTCTCTGCAACTTTCCAAACAGGTTTCCTCAGCTGTCCTAGGCGATACCTTCTTGGAGCACATCAGGTGTCAACCTTCGAGCCCATCTTAGAATTCCTCTGGCATCTATCAACTGTAGCACAGAATGAACACCTTGGCTATATACCTCTTTTCTGTCTCTGGCATCAACAGGACAGGGAGCCAGTCTGTTTTCTGGGGGTTCTTAGGTAAAGGAAAGTCCTTGCTGAGTTTTACCCAGGAGTGTGTCTTGGAGAAAGAATTTCCTTTTCTTGTTTCTTACAACAGGACAGTCTCTGCCCCTCTTTGTAATTCCAAGTATCCCCTTTCATCGTGGTTTTCATGTCTCTTGAAACTGCTTCACTACCAGCTTGCAAATAACCACTCATCGGGATGGCAGCAACAGCGGCGCAACCTTCCTATCCCTGTTAGAGATCTCTGTTGAGTGTTTGTTCTTAATTTTGCACAATACATGATCAGTAGGATACGGAAGATCTTTTTGGAATACAGTGTAAAAACATTTTCTTAGTGTTCTTCTATGAAGAGTGCCTATTCTCCTACCTGTATTGTTAGTGCTTGAAGGCAGAGTCAAATCTTGATTCCTATTGATTGCCTAAAGTAGAGAGATCACCGATATTCTACCTGTAATGTGTGTTCACTAAAAGAAAGTTAGAGCATCTGCAGCTGGGATAAATGCCTTCTAAGATGACGTCATCTTAACAAAGGGGCTCTTCGTATGTGTGTTTCTGCTATTGTGATCTTAAATATCCAAAATATCAGAAGGGAAACACACACTGTACAAGCTAGACTGAAATTACAATTTCTACAAGCAAAGAGATGAACAAAATTGGTAAGCTTTACTGGAGAAAACAAAATTTGTCCACAACTCCAAAGGTCTGTTGGTGCCTTTCGGATAAACACAATATCAGGCAGTGTCTGATTTATTTGGTTTTTTTTTTCTTTATGGTCATTTTTATTCTCTCTCCTCTCCCTTCTTAGTGTCAGGGAGTAACTATTAAAATTGGACTTGATAAATCTGCCTGTGCTGTCACCAATTCTGTCCTGCTGCACGTGTCTGTTGTATCCTTTTTAAAAAGCTCACCCATGCAGAATACTTTAACCATGAAAGAAACCACAGAAGGAATCGCAAAGCCACCTCCCAACGTGCCCTGTATGCATACTTCCTGTGCTTCACTTCTATAGCACTCCTCAACACTCACCCGTGAGCACATGCCTTTGAGCTACTGAATATGTATGCAGACATGTGTGACTAATTCATATAACTACAAACACTTTGGGGACTTAAAATTCACCCAGCTCACTGGACTTTCTCATTCTGCAAGAAGTATGGGCTTGGTACATCCTTTGTTTTGCTCTTTCTTTCTTTTTTTTTTTAACTTTTATTGCATTTTGATAAGAAAAGTTACATGATTTCAATTTATCTGAATTTGTTAACATTTAAAAACATATTTTAAGTAAATAGAATAAATCACATTCTTGTTTCCCTTTTGTACCCCAACTCCTCCCAGAAACTCCGCCTTCGATACCTACAATATCTTTTTTGTCATATTCTTTAAAATTTATAAAATATTATAACAATAAAAATGGGTATTATAAAGGTTGATATAAAACAACAATCAATTTAACAGTCTTATGTAGATGCTTGTCTACAGCAATACTGAAAATACATACATTTTTCTCAATATAAATCTTAAATAACTCCAAACATATTAACTGTATATTTCAAAATAATACATTACTACTAGTATTTTCTTAAATGAATATAAATATATAAAGTCTTTTTGTTTGTTTGTCTGTTTTGTATTTAGTAGAGTTTAAAATCTTGGCTCTTACTGTGATACAAGCCCAAAATAAGAACAGTTTTTAGACATTGGATTTCATTGTAATAAGGCTGTACTTCAATGACCCTCACATCACCAAAGGATTTTACCTCCATTGTAGCTAAGCTGAGAGTTGACAGCTCTGCTGCACCAAAAAATGAATTGTAGACACGATTTTTGGATATAGACTTCCTGCTATGATCAAAACTATTTGACTTGAGTGAGTGACTTTATTCTCATTTTTGCTTTTTGCTCATTTCCTTCACCTGTTTGATTGTGTTTTCCTGTAGTTCTTTAAGGGATTTTTGTGTTTCCTCTTGAAGGGTTTCTAACTGTTTACCTGTGTTCTCCTGTATTTCTTTGAGGGTGCTACTTACGTCTTTCTTAAAATCCTGTATCATCATCATGAGAAGTGATTTTATATCTAAATCCTGCTTTTCCAGTGTGATGGTGTGTCCAGGACTTGCTATGGTGGAAGAATTGGGTTCTGATGATGCCAAGTAACCTTGGTTTATGTTGTTTATTTTCTTACACTTGCCTCCTGCCATCTGGCTATCTCTAGTGCTACCTACCCTTGCTAAATTTGACTGGAGCCTTTCCTTCCTGTGATCCTGGTTGTGTCAGAACTCAAAGTCAAGCTGTCTCTGTGATCCTGTGATTCTGGGATCCTGTGACCCTGGGCTTGTTAGAGCACCTGGGAGTATAGCAGCTTCCTCTGGGTGTTGTGGAACTGGCTGCAGAGCCTGGGCCCAAGGTCTGCTCAGGACACCAGCCCGGAGAGACTGGACAACCGGAGCCACTCTGCTGGCGGAGTTCCTGTGTGCCTGGTCCAGCTGGTCCCAGTTACTCCCAGTGTTGAGACAGATGTTGGGTCCTCCTCACCTCTGATCCTGAGAATGTCAGAGCTCCTGGGAGTGGAGCTTCCTCTGGGTGTTGTGGGACTGGCTGCAGAGCTTGTGCCCAAGGTCCGCTCAGGACACCAGCCCAGAGAGACGGGCTATTTTGCTATTTCAACCAGTAGGAGAGGTAAATGTTAACCTCTGTATTTTAATGATATACTGCATAGGTTACCTTCTCAAGCAGAGCCTTTTAAGTAATATTGTTGGTTTTTCAGGGAGTTGCCTTCCCCGCAGGCCCCTGCATTAATTATCATTGTATATTTAATATTGTAAGACAAATCTGATCTAAATTTTTACCCCCAAGTTGGGGTATCAAACCAATAAAGGTTCATCTTGATGAGCTTTCTGTGACCTGTTAACTTTGCAAATTGTATAGAACAGAAAGTAATCAAAGTAATCACATGGCTATTTCCAATATCCTGAATCACCTCATTTCACCTCACCTCACATTTAGTTCGTGTTCACTTCTTCAATAGAAAATAATTCCAGCTTGGCTAAGTGGAATGCATGAGATAAGAATTCTTGTTCAAAGATATGGCTAACTCGAGCAGAATCTTTTGAACATTTGCTTTGTAGAATTCTCTGTTCTGGTCCTCAGCAAAATTAAGAGAAATATATCAGCTATATTAGTATTACATATTATACAAAAGGCATTGTACATTTATCACAGCAGACATAAGCAAGATGAGTTACCAAACTTCATCCTGGTGCTGAATGTGCATATAATACACACACACACACACACACACACACACAAACACACACACAAACACACACACCCCTAACAGTTATATTTAAATGCAGTGAGCACACCAATATCACATTAGCTTTGGTAATTGGCAAATCCCAACCTGCCTATTTCCAAAATAAATATGATTGGGGACTCTAAAAGAATCTATTGTTCTGGATTTGTAATTTAAAATTTTTTAATTTGTGCATTTACAACATTCACTTTACTGCTGCCTTCTGTTGTTTGTTAACTCACACTAGCTGTCACTACCTGCACAAGACTGGGCCTCTCAGAAATGCATCACCAACAGGAGAAGGGCTCATGAGACCCCACCCCTCCCTAAGGGACTACTACACCTTCATGGTTTCTGGATGGGCCAGGGATGGGAGTGAGGCAGCAACTCCTAAGTTGTCCTTGCTCAAGTGACTAACACCTCACCGATGATCATGTAAGCAACTCTAATTAAACACTGACGGTCACCAAAAAGTTTTAAATACATCAAAGCAGTAGGGGACCTTGTGAGAAGAATAGTTCAGCAGGTGTGTAAGAGAAGCAAAAGAGACGAATTGGGAAATATAATTTTAGTATTTTGTGTGTGTATGTGCATGTGTGCCAATGTGTGTTGTGTGTTTGTATGTGTGTGTATAAAATTATGCAAGAAAAGATTTTAAGTTGGGTGCTGGATTAATGATCTCAGTCAATTGTTTCCTATGCACTAAGCTGTGTTTCATCTCTAACATTGCATAAAACTAGAGGATCAGGAGTTCAAGGTCATCCTCAGCTTACATAGTCAGTTCCAGTGCAACCATGGCTAACTGATACCCTGCCTCAAACAAGATCAACAACAAAAGAGTATTTCCGTCAGGATGGTTTGTAAGATCAATGAAACAGTGGAGATCAGCACTTAAAACCATCTCGATGGAAGTATCTTGCTGTGTAGCCTACTAGCTAATGAAATACAATTGGACAACCTGACATCAAAGTCATAATAAATAAGCAAACACTGCCTGACTTGTTTTTTTTCTTCTTCTTCTTCTTCTAATTCTTCACGACTTCATGGTACAGACACAACCACATGTCTTGCTTCTTTTAGGTCTGATCCATTCTCCCTCTTTGCACTTCCAATCCTTCACACTGGTGTTCACATCTTCTGTCCATCTTTCTTGGACTCTCTAATCATCTCGACCCTCATAGATATACAGAATGGTTTTTTGGTTGTTTGTTTGTTTTTTGTCTAACATGATGCTGAATATGAAGCCCCTCAGACACAGTAGCAATAGAGCTGGGAAACATGCAACTAATTCAGGGGACCCCTTTGTACCTGCTTGCCCCTTTCTATTACTCTGCAACTCTTCCAAAACAAAAAGTGTGGCTTGAAAGAAGACCTGTTGAAGAAATGAGCACCTCAGCTCATCCCACTGTGAGAGATAATCCTCCCCCTGCAATCCCTAAGAGCTGTTCCTCCACTTAGTATCTTCACAAAGTGTCCATAAAGTGTATGACACTAGAAAGCCAGTTTTTAAAGAACCTTGAGGTCGAGCTAACATTCATAAAAATGTCAGTGTGGGAAACACTCCCTTGATGAATTAGGCAAAGCTTGTAGCTTTCCTCATGGCTTTGAGCACTCACATACTAGTCAAAACCTGTGAATATGTTTACATTCTTTTTTATGGATAATTGGGCTCTTTATTGGTGGCGCCTCCTGGATTAAGAGGATTCCTGCATGCAAATCAGCTGTAGAGCAACAAAGGGCACCTTTCATGTGGCTTTGGATCTCAGGTAGCAGACTGCTACACTACATTTAGACAGAGACAAACGTCAAATTCCTGGATGCCCATAATCATCTTTCATATTGTTTTAAATCAATTAGTTAATGTTAAAGTCATCGAATCGTTTTGCTTAAAGCCCAAAAACAACCAACTGACTTGCTGTACATGTTCTGTTGAGAATGATTCCCCAAAGTTTTAATGTCTAAGCTTCAACTCCTGAACAGGAAGACAAGCTTGTCATGCAGCTGGCATTCAGATTGCTTCAATAACAGGCAGCAGAAGTTAAGATAAATAAGAGATAACTGTGTGCATTAGAGGACCTCAAATTAAGTTACACATAAAGTTTCCCAAGGATGGTACCAAGTTTGCATCACCTCTCTGGGGCCAAGAGAATTAGTTTCTTTGCTTTGGTTTGTGAGTTTCAGTTCATTTGTTTAACCACTTTCTTTTTTATGATAGAAGCGTCCATTTAGTATGAGCTTGAAGTTTGGTCTTTTTTCTTTGTTAAAGTGATAATGTGGTCTCAAATTTCAATAGTTCCTGGAAGAACTGGCTGTTTCTTTATTTTAATTGCTTCACAGGGACCACAGGACAGTTTTTGGAGTATATCTTCATGTTACTCATCTTGGCCATCATCCGTCTCCCCTACAGGATATTCTATCTAGGTTGTGTCTTTTTGTTTTCCTTCTGTGTCAAAACTCCAACTTAAAAACTGTATTATTAGTTTTCTACCCTTCCCCCTAACTATCTGCTTACTATCCCCTAAACAATACTCCTTCCCAACACACAAAATATTCCCAGATTGAGTAAGCACTTCTCTGTCTGCTTGGAAAGTTGACCATTTAGAAACAAACCCAACCTCAATGAGTACGCATGATGTTTGAGGCTGTTGGAAAACGTTGTAACATGAATCATTTTATTCTCTGGTCTTTGGGACACTAAATTATTTTGGGACCCTTGGAGGTCCCCCATAAATGAATAAGACAAAGAACACAGAGGAAAATTGCCATTTTCCTTGTCAGAAAAGGGAAGCCAACCCTATAAAAATCATTTCTGAGTTAACAGGTTGGTGAATGGACAGGCCCATGTGTTTTCACAAGTAACTGGATTTTTTCTGAAATCCAGTCTTTGTGGAAGAATGTTGAATTTTGTAAAGTTTTGTTTCTCTAAGCAGATCTCACCAACTTATACACATTCTGTATTTCTTATTTTCAAGTTGATCAAAGAGAGAAACTATTATGGCTTCTGCCATTTCAAATTTCCCAAATTTCTGTTACTATTTCACTGAGTTAGAAAGTTTAGGAAGTGTTTTGTTTTTTTTTTAAAGACTCATGGTCCAAATTCTAAGAACACCAAGTAAGATGGGTTCAGAGATCATATGTACCATTGAACTGCACTTTAGAAAGACAGAAACGCCCGTAAGCTTTACTTCGTCCCATCTTGCTGCACGGTATAACCATGACATAGAGCAGAGCTGCCCTAACATCTTAAAGCTAAGGAGAACCCAGCAATCAGAGAGCCTCCTTCCCATCTTACACATAACAGGACTGTCAGTCAAAGGCCTGTGCTGTCATTCCCCCCTATCTTTCATGCCCTTTCTGGCTGCTCCCAGCTTTGTTACTCTGCTTCCAGCAGCCATCATTGTAGTCCCCTCTGGGAGGCTCCCAGTCAGAGAACTTGAGCCAAGTCTTTGCCTGCTTGCTCATTTATTCTACTTTCCAAGGCACCGCAATCTGCTCTTCTGGTTAAAGGATAGTCCCCATCCTGTTCCTAGCATGTTAGAGAATTTTCTTTTCCTCCCACCAAATGCTAATGACCCCTCGGAAGTGTGGGTGATGCCCTCAAAGTCATTAATAACTGCTTTAGGGAAGAAAAAAGCGGTCATAAATAATTTTTAACTGTTTGTACAAATCATTTAGTGTGCGCTTAGTAAATATTGGTTGAATTGAACGGGAGTGTAAAGAATAAGGATTGATGGATTTTTTTGTTCTCTCTTAACTAAAGACCAGGTTGAAGGACTCTAGAGTGCCTGCAAACACGGAATGTGCCTAACAGCTAGAAACCCAGAGAAGAAAAGCCACCTCCCCTCCTCCACAATTTCTGTGGCTTTACGAGTTACTGACTTCCCTGAGCTATAATTTTCTTTTCTGTAAACACCATCTACCTTACAGAAATTTTATGCGGATTAAGTCAGACAATGTGTGTACCGAGCCTGGTCCACAGAAAACCTTCTTTCCTGCCCTTCGCTTTAGTCGGTGCCGGTGCCGGCCGACCACTCTGCTTTGTTTGAAAGTCTGCGAGTTAAAAAGCAAGCTAGGCGGTGCAGCTTCACCCACATTACCAGAATGGCCGACCTGAAGGCCTGATGAAGCCTACGATTGAGGCTTTATTTCAGTGGTGTGCCACACATGCACAGGTTGTGAATGGTGACGTTTTTCCTTTTCCTCTTTTGACACATTGCTGAGGACGGCGTTTGAAAGGAAAGCATGCAGGTGAAGGGGGCGTTGTCCAGTGACATTTGACTGCCTTGCAAAACGCTTTCTACAGCAATATGGTTTGGAACAATATTTAGTTAACTGAACGACCTCAGGTATTTTTCTAGAGTAAATGTTTTAAATCATGACGCCTCTGTGGCTTTGATATACACAGAGGACATTGTGAAATTCCTCTTCAAAATCATTGACAGTGTTTGTCCCCATACTGTCTTCTGAAAATCTGTGGTATTCTAAAGTCAATAGCCGTGTCCTAGTAAGCTACAACAAGTTTGTGAGCTCTGACGTTTCTGTTGCACAAACTCCGAAGCAGTGTTCTTGAGATCTAAGGCTTTCAATGTTCTTTTGGAAAATGTTAATATTTCATGATATTAGTATTTACCATACATTTTAAAAACATTAAGCATTTGAGGCAGATATTTATTAATGTGATCCTTAAGGGCAAAATGAAATAGAATGATAAAAATCCTTTATTGGACAAAATGTAATTGCTATTCAAAATAGTACTGGTGTACAAATGACATTTGCTTGTGCTAGTATTTTATGCCTCTATGGGACATGGGACCTAGTGGTCTGTAGATAGAAGCTCAAAGCATACAGTGATGAGTTCAGTAAGTTTCCCAACCTATCAATTTATCAGGGTTAAACAGAGCCTTTGAAAATGTAATGCCACCTCCCTTTTCCCAAGCACATGCCTGGCCAAGTCTTGCTTTCACAGTGACTTTTGTAATATAAGGTTCAACCTTGATGTGTGTGTGTGTGGTGGGGGTGGTTGATGAGGAGGCTTCAGAAAGACAAGAGAGGAAGAGTATTTCGATCAATCTGGTGAACAGGAAAAATACCTGAGGCCCAATACCATGAAGTAGGGCAGTTATTCCCAGAAGTCTCCAGGATATAGTGTGATTTTTGCTGAGTTTGTCAGTAACGAAAATATCAAAAGGGGGAAAAAAAGGAAGAATATCATAAAAATTAACAGGATAATTTTTAAGGGGATTAGTGTGTCTTGTGTTGACAGCTCCTCAGAGAGGGGTTGTATGAATCTGGCTGGGGTTTTAATTGACCTAAACAATAATGGCAGGTGTGTTGTGTGTTTATTGTATGTGTATCCATATCTACAGCTCTGTGTGCTTAGATGAACTATTGACTGTCTGAATGAGAAAGAATACCAAGGATCCACCTTCAAAACACACGTCTTTAGTTGCTATTGACTGTAAAAGAATTATTATGTTCTCTAACTAATAGTGGCCAGTTAGCTATAAAATCAAGAGTCTGTGGTTATATATACTTTTTTTTTAACCAAGAGTTAGATTGTAATATACACAATGGTCAGAGAAGGATCAGCTATTTCATACTTCCTCATTAATAAATAAGGCAAAATGATGCAATCATGCTATCAGGTAATAATTTGATTCTTGGATTGTCTAGTAAAAGTTTAAATTATCTAATATAAACAATGAGAAGGCAAAAGCAGTAGCCGATAAACAAATAGTTTTGGTTTCTAGTCATATTATAGACATGAGATTTAAAACATTTTGTGTAGAAATTATAGAATAATAATATTATATCACTATAAAACAAATGTCTAGATTGTTCCTTCTTGGTGTTTCCATGTCAGGTTTTTTTTTTTTTCAAATTATACTCCCTCACAGATACTTTTGAAGTTAAAAATATGACTCATCTATCTCTTAAAAAAACATCACATACAAACACACACACACACACACACACACATACACAGGTCTATCTATAATCTGTGTTGCCTTAATCTATCTAAACTTTGTATCAAACCAGTGACTTTTAAATGTCAAGAAAATGCAAATAATGGAAATTATAGTCACTCCCGTAATGAACTGTTGCATTCTGTTTCTGTTAAAGAACTGTGTGTGGGTTTGCACTGATTCTCCCCGCTCCAGTCTCGGCACACGTACTTGGGGCATCTCTCATTCACGAGCAGAGCAGAGCACATTGGCAGTTCTCACTGATGCTTGGAGCCCATTCCCTACAGATGTGTTCTTTCAATATCCAAGGCAGAAAGGATTTGATTGTTATATTGTATGTTATCTTTTCTTGATCTTACAGCCCTGGCCTGTGTAGGCATTCCACAGAGCCGGAGAAGAGAGTGCAGACAGCTGACTGGAGGGAGAAGACAAAAATTCCCATTGTTTAGATTTCTGTCAGAGGATATAAGAATAGTTAATTTCTTTTATCTCTGGGGCTTTCATTATCATTTAAATTTCATTTTACATTAATTGATCAGGGATTAGTAAAGCCATTATGCAGAAATTAGAATAAGACAAGCCAGATGGAATGAATAATTCATAAAGTCCAATTACGTTTTATTTCTGGTGTACTTTCAAACTTGCCTCTGACTTCTGTGCTATTTTGATGTGACAATATTCGCTGGAAATCAAGTGTGCCATTTTAATTTATTATATCCCTCTGGAGTGGAGGCATTTGTATGCTGTGGAAGAATGTTCAGTGTTTCCTCTCAGAACATCAACTTTAGGGGTCTTGGAAATCCTTGGTGATTTAGAAAGGATGTCATATTTTCTGTGTAAGTTCAGAGGTTCTAGAATGAGCCACATTGCTTCACTTGGTTCTGGAGAACTAACCCCATATAGGGAGGCTAGAGTCTTGAATGGAGAGATTTCCACTTTCCTGTAAGAACTGAGACCAGCCTTTAAAGGGGTTTGTTCCCTTGCCTTGCCGCAAAGAAAGAGTTAAAATATGAATTTGGCCTACATTTGGACTGGAAGAAGCCACCGTTGCTGCAGCGACAAACAAGGACCACAAGGTGGCAGACGTTGCCTTCGGTGCAGAGCCAGGGTCGCCAGGGACCGCCCGGGCTTCGAAGCATCCCAGCGGGTCCAAGCCCCTCAGCCCACTGCTGGGTTCAGGCTCCGGGCGACCTGCACAGCTTGGCCCGGCAAGAATTCCGAGCTAATGGCAGTCGCGTCCACCTGTCTGGAATGTCGCTTACAACTGTGTCTGAAACCGCCTCGCTCCGCGGGTCCCGGCCCCAGCCCATTCAGAGTACCCCCCACCCCCGGGGATTTATTTATGCCACTGGACAGTTGTAGTCACATTAAAGCTCCGGTTCACCTTCTCGAGGACTTTCATCTCGGGAAGTTTTATGACACTTGGTGAATGTGCAAAGTTTTTAATTAGGCTCTCTAGACAGCCCGAGGCGGCGGCAGCGCCACTAAGTCTTCACGGTCTCTCTGCTTTACAGCACAACAAGCCGCTCTACTCCTTTGAAGACAATGCAGACTATGTGTACGATGTCATGTGGTCCCCCGTGCATCCCGCGCTCTTTGCCTGCGTGGACGGGATGGGGCGCTTGGACCTCTGGAACCTCAACAGTGACACCGAGGTGAGCGGCAGGCACTCGGGCCCAGGGCTGGGAGGGGGCACCCCGGCCACTCTGCCGTCTGGTTCTTCCTGCAGAAAAAGCCTTTTGTGGACAGCCCCTCCAACTGCCTCTAGGCAGAGTCCATCGTCCCCACCCCCAACCCTCAATTCTTGTGACTACCCGAAAGGGAACCAGCAGATGCATTGGCCAAAAGTCGATGTCATTTCATCCCTAAACTGTAATAGATCTTAGACAGTTACCAACTCTGCCCCCACACACCTTTCTCCTTCTAACCCCCCCCCCCCCAAGGGCATAAAGTGTGTTCACACTTTTCCCTAAGGGGACGGACACATAGTGTTGAAACAACTTTATTGGCAGAGACTTGGAAAAGTAAGCTTTTGTGGGTGCTGTTTTTAGATTGGATTATTGAAGTGCGATTACTTTGTCAACGCTGGCTATTTGTACAATTTCTGTTTTGACTCCATAAAAGATGATTCTCTACACTACTTTCTGTTTAGATCTACCATCCATTTGGTTTTTGCTAAGGAAATATTCCTTCTCTACAATATTGAACTCAAAGGTAGTAGTGTCTGAGTTTAAACAGGTATGCAAAACTCAATTTAGTTTTTAAAATGGGATTTTAACATGTCACATTTAAAGTATTCACAAGTGAAAAATGCCTATTTCTTAAAAAAAAAAGTTAATAACAAAATGATTATTTTTAAAGTATGTCATTTGCTTTGTTCCTTCTCTTTCCATCCCTCAAAAGTATTGAGGGTCTAATTCAGAGCCTTAGGAATGGTGGTGTTGCCAGGGAACACCTTACATGAATATTTTGTGTCCTAAAATGGCCTCTGCATCATTTCTTGGTTTTTGGTTTGGGAACAAATACTCAGGTAAAGAGTACATAGTACATGGTATATGCCAAGTAAAGCAAGTCTTTTGAAGTGCTTGGAGCAGGAAGCGATCCAGCCTTTTTAATTAAGGATCCTAGGGCTGGAGGACATGAAGGAGGAGCACAGGAGGCTAGGATGTTTTGTGGGAGGGGACAGTGAAATTTCCTTCAGGTGGTGTTGTATCTGGGTACCTTTAAGGGCACAGATACCTCTAACTATCACCAGACAAATGTATTTCCATCGCGGCCATTTTTCCTTTTACCTCCAAGAACTATGGGAAAAGAAAGTTACGTAATGAAGTATCTTTGAAAATGATCAGAGGGCATGAGTGAGATGCCCATCATTTGGGATGCTGAAATGTTTATAACTTCATTGCATTTATTAGTAAGATGCTATTACCTTACGTTGTAATGGTTTCCCAAAGTCTTTCATCACCGTTGATTAAAATCATATTGCTTCTATTTACTAGAAGAAACTCACTCTAAGCAACCCAAAAAACAAACGCTTTCCAGATTGACTCAGGAGTGTGCTGTATCAGAAAGCAGGCAGCCAGGCTGAGGTGCTGCTTCCAGGACGAAGGGATGTGGTGGTCCACACCCTCCATGATAACTTCCACCTAACTTTATTGATCTCCCTCTCTCTCCATAAAAGGACAGCAATATATTGACATTGCCTTCTCCTTCTATAGGAATCAAAGAGAAACTCGGAAAAGTTTTGTGGTTAACATTTAAACTCACGGTCAGTCATACACACAGTTGAGATTTATGATAAACATCGCTCTGCCTTCACAGTGACGGGAAAAGCACATCAAGTTTAAGTCAGATCCAGGACCTTATGGTTTAAAACCCATTTTGTTTTTATAGGTTTAAGTCAGATTAGGAAATAGATTTTAAAAAGACAGAGGGAACCTACGTTCCCCATCTACTTTGTTGTTCTTTAAATTATTGTAGTTTTAAACAAAGTTGTCCTCCCCTATCCCCACCCCTCTGTAAAAATGGCTATTTACTCTTGATTCGAACAACTCCTAGTGCTTAGTAATTTATGCTATATACATCTTGTATTTGCAATTAAAATGACTGTGCCATGAAAACATGAGAATACTTATGAAATCAAAGTTGGAAGTAAGAGACATGCTAAGAGCATGCAGATTATTTTAATACAGATTTTTGCATTTAAGCTTCAAATACCACAAATTAATACAGATTTATTTTCCTTCATGTACCCATTAATTTTTAGAATATATAATATGATAGCATTTTTTATATTTTATTTTATGTTTTATAAAGCATAACTATGAAAAGAAAGCATTTTGGAGAATCTTTTTAAACTGACTTCAGTTTGCTATATTATTTGCATTTCAAGTAAACTAATTTCTTTAGAAGCACATTAGACATTGTTTTAACTACATGAGAAGGTCAGGGTTTTTTATATTAACTTTTTAGCTGTGTTCCTGTGAAAATTAAACATTTTACTCAGCTTTTAGATTATTCAAGGTAAAATCCTATGTGATACTTCTAAGTCAGTGTTAAAAATGAACTTTCAAGGTTCTACAGCTAAATCATGAATCTGTTTTCAGGCCAGCCCAGCGATAATAAAGTGTATTGACAGAATTATAGTCTATCTAAATTCACATTGTTTTTATTCTTTGCAAGGTTTGGTTAAAAATTCAGACTCCAACTTGCACAGCAGGGACCTTGATTGTAGAAATTGGGTATTTTTTTTTTTAAATGAGCTGGGGATTTTCATTTTACGTTTTTGTTCACAATTGACATGCAATGATTTAAGCAGGTAAAAAGAATTTCTATTGATTTCAAGATGAAGTTTAAACGTAGATTCTTACATATGATGGAGTTTTTATTGCTATTTTAAAGATAGGAATTGGCTCAGTAGTTTCCCACAAACAGATGGTTTCAACCCTGTGACCAGCTGAATGCTGGGGTGCTATGTTGCAGAACATGCGGTATTTCCACCTTGGCAAGACGCACTTATTGAGCACAGGTCTCACGGAGTGGCGGGAGATGCTTGCAGTGGCCGTCTTCGACCTTTCTTCCCGTCTCTTTTCACATGTACCATTTTCTTCTAATGCTGTGCTGTCATTTCCAAATCAACATTCTTGAGAAGGCTCCAGAGCCCTAAAACAATTATAAACTTCCAACCTTGAAGACAAGAGTACACACAGTGACAGAAGAGGGATTGAGTCACTCAAAATCCTACCTCTACACACCAAGGTTCTTGAGATAAATAGACAGACAGACAGACAGACAGACAGACAGACAGACAGACAGACAGACTGGCTGACTGGCTGACTGACT
This sequence comes from Mastomys coucha, assembly GCF_008632895.1. Lineage (NCBI taxonomy): Eukaryota > Metazoa > Chordata > Mammalia > Rodentia > Muridae > Mastomys > Mastomys coucha. The sequence continues at coordinate 2,553,695 of NW_022196903.1, forward strand.
GTAGGTTCTATTCCAGCATTGCCAGTTCACTGAAATAATGATTATTAGCCCAGTTATCAATGGTTCTGGATTTCCAGTCACACACATAGATAGCTACATTTTAACAGGATTTTTCCGTATGGACAGTGACAACCTTGTGGACCATTCTCCATATCTTGGTGGTGCTACTAGGTGAAAGAAAGATAAAAGGAAAAAAGGAGAGTTTATAATTGATTCTTCAAGTTTTTTTTTTAACCTGTACACACATTTATTTTATTTTATTTTATCTACATTGGTGTTTTGCCTCCATGAACATCTGTATGAAGGTATCAGATCTCCTGGAACTGTAACTACAGGCAGTTGTGAACCGCTGTGTGGGTGCTGAGACTTGAACCTGGTCCTTTGGAAGAGCAGCCAGTGCTCTTGACTGCTGAGCCATCTCTTTAAGCCCCCTTAACTGTCTACTTCTTTCCCTCTGGTCATCCACTTTCTGGTAAGGTGGATAATTCTCTAAGAATCAGTGAATGTATGCTAGGATTGTTATGGAGACTCAAGTTACTTGAGCAACTGACTGTTTTTCTACCCTACCCTTGCCTTTTATAGATCCCTAGTCTTTGTAAAAATAGCAAACATCTCCCCCCCCCTCCCCTGACACATCCCTCGCCATCTGATGGTCAAGCCTTGCGCTTAGCTGTCATGTTTCTGCGCTGCACATACACTTGACAAAATCCAGAGAGATATTCCTGCTGCTGGCTGCCGTGACTGTGGGAAAGTATGTCCATTTCCCTTTTTTTATTTCTTGTTTCTACTCTTTAAGTCAGTGGAGCAGATGATTCCAGAACAATGAGTCCTGTTCACCCTTTCTCCGAGAGTGAAACTGGCTTCTACAGGAAGGCAGTTGTGGTTCGTGGATATATTTAAATTCATGTTCATTTTTCGTGTCATAACCCCTTTGGCAGGTGCCAACAGCAAGTGTGGCCATTGAGGGGGCGTCTGCCCTAAACCGGGTTCGTTGGGCACAAGGTGGCAAGGAGGTTGCCGTAGGGGACTCAGAAGGCCGCATTTGGATCTACGATGTTGGAGAGGTACATATTTTTTGTTTTGTTTTGTTTTGTTTTGTTTTAGGACAGGAGCTTGGCGTGTGTTTCTACTTTAAAGACCTGCTGAAAGTATTAACAAGACTTTCTGAGCCACAAGAACCCTCTTGATTGCGTTCGCAAGTTTCCATTGACTTAACTATGAGTTTGGAAACACCTCCTTGGGGTCTAATTTGGCCTGTGTCACCATCACAGGACACTTTAGTTAATGATCTTGACTCCTTCTATTTGTGTGGTAGAAACCCCAGGTCACCAGGCTGAAACATGGCACGGAATGCTTTTGTGAGACTAAAGCTGGCCAAACTCATCATGTTACCATCGAAGTTGAAATTTACTGTATAAAAATTTTACATAGAATGCTGATTCAAAATCATACTATTTAGGTACAGTGCTTCCAACTAAGAAGACTAAGATGAATCAAAATTTATATCATTTTTCACATTTATGACATTATCATGAAGGACCTATGCCTCTTTCTCTACATCTTATTATGTGACATGTAAAATTAAAGACATGTAAATATAAAGAGAATGTCATGTCATGTATCAATGTGAAAAGTAATACATCTTTTACTCCAGAAAAATTCTTAATTTGTGTCCCATCTTTACATTTCCACTGCTGATCAATTGTTCTGTTTAAGTGGGTTTTCTTTTACTTCTTGAGAAAGTATTTATTTTAAAACCTTGATTTCTAACAAGGGTAAGGTTTTTTTTTTTGTTTGCTTTTGTTTTGTTTTTCTCTTAAAGACAAAGAAAGTACAGGAAAGATAACTAAAAGTGTTGTGCAAGGTTACTTAGGCATAATTTGAAACTACATTTGCATTCTGGAGAGAAAATAGACTGCATTTGTATGCATAGTGTGCTAGGCCTGGGACTATCTGGGACTACCTGGTAGACCAGCTTAGCTTAGCTTACTGAGAAGAAGTCTTCAGTTTCACCAGTCAGCATCAAGGGACTTTGACAATCACAGCTGGTTGTTCAGCAGAGGAGCTTCTGATGGCACATTATAGAATGTGCTGCTCTACAGCTCATTATGTTGCAGCAAGCTAAATGGTGTTCTCAGATTTATCAGCTGGGAGTAGAAACTGAATAATGTTAGAGATGGGCCTTTCTATCCCAGCATGCAAAATGCTAAATGAAACACTGATGTACGTCTCGGCTGTCCCCTAGTTACCTAGTTAGACTCTCTTCCTCTGCCCTGCTTATTCCTGATGCCACAAGTTAAGATAGCCCAAGTGGCAGAGACAGTCAATACTGGCCTACATGGTAAAGATCCAGATGGCCAAGTGCCCCACAGTTTGAAGCCTTGGAAAGAGAATGCCATTGGAGCCAGAAAGATTTATTACCCATGATTTACTAGCCATATTTTCTGCCTTGAAGTTTCTTTATATTTGATGTACTTCTCACTGTCTTCACCCAGATAACACTAAACAATGAAACCAATATTTATTGTTGATCTCTTTCCCCTTTTCATTAAAGAAAGAGAGAGAGAACACAGGGCAATTAAACATGATTTCTTTTTTCTCTCTTATGTGTTCTTTCTTTCTTTTTATTCTTTCTTGATAACTGTTTTTTTTGGGGGGGAAGAAAAATAAAGGTGCAAACTACCCAGAAAGAGCAGAAGATAGACGAAATAGTACACCTCTCCTTTGCCTCACTCAAACGCGTACTGTCCATTAACTTTCTCTAAACACGTACTGTCCATTAACTTTCTCTAGGTAGTACACATTACTTGTTTTCCCTTTTGTTCTAGCTAGTGTAACACTCTGGTTTATCTCATATAAGCCTCCTGAAAGCCCTCGCTGCTTATTGAAATATTACATAGGTATAGAGACACATCTCAGACAAGAAAAGAACCAGCCCAACATGGACGTCATTTTCTGCAGTGAGGCACATTGATGGCTAATGCCCACCGTGACTGGGATATGACTCTTGTCTGGAGAGTAGATGTGATTTTGCAGAAGTTGCTCGGGCTAGTGTGCACAGCTGCTCAACATCTTGCTAGGGCACTCTCATCATCTCTAAATTGTGAAGTGTTGCTGTGCTCACATGTCTGCTATCACTGCAGGTCAGGCTGGTTTTCATTTTTGTATTATTGCCCTTGCTTTTCTAAGTGATATTACAGGCTACAGAAATGTCTACAGCTAGAGGCCAGTCTCGCCTATTGTCTGGAGTCTAGACAGGCTATAGAAAAATCTCTGTGACATATAATAGGCCAAACAATTTGTAGGGTTGTTTATCCTTACAAATTCACCACGAGGAGAGGAAAGGGGGAATATACTATTTTATTGAGCGTAGGTAATGTTACAATCTTTAGCCCTTCTCTGAATGAGTGAAAGCCAGGCTTCAACACTTGAACAATTCTTCCTATATTGTTTGATCATACACAAAGCAGTGGCTAGCTGAGACTTAACAATGTCATTTAGACTAAGCATCATTTTTTTCCCTAAATGTTTCTGTAAAGTATCTTAATTTATTTTTGAGGTGAGGAGAGTCGTTTCTGTTTCTCCTTGCTAACTTTCTTTAAACCTTTGAAGACCGCATCTGTCCAGGCACGGAATACTGACGTTCACTTCTTAGAGATGGTAGATATAGCCCTGGGCAGCTGCCGCCATTACTGTAACTCCTGTTATATCACTTACCAGCCTGGGCCTGGCAGAATATCTCTGAACTTAGAATGGAGGGATCCACTCCCAACGGTGCCTTCCCAGACTTCTAATTTGCCTCTACTGCAGAAAGCCACCTAGGGTGCTTTCAAGACAAGCTGGCCTATTGAGAATTATAGATCAAATCTAAGGCTGGTACACTGCTGATGAGAGGAAGAGAGTCTGATCAGGAAGCAATGTAAATAGTAAGAAATATAGTGGAAAGAGAAACATGTATGGATGGCAGTGAGAACCAAATCGTCAGTAGGCTGTGCTACCACGATCAGCATTCAAAATCCGTCCTCTGGTCCTCATTAGAGTTGAATTCCTCACCAGGGTCATGCTGGCCTTTGGAAAGCCTTGATAGAAAAAGATGCAGACACTTCTAGATGGCTCTTAAAATGTAGTCTGTGTACCAATGAAAATAGTAGTTTCCAGAATCCTCAGTGTTGGTCTGCTTGCCTTGAGACTGCAGTAAACTGAAGAATGTCTGTCTGTCTGTCTGTCTGTCTGTCTGTCTGTCTGTCTGTGAGTAGCCCTCTCACATCCGTTTTTTTCCATTGCTATTGACCCGAGACCTCTATGAGACTGGAGGAAGAAGGCCACTGCTGTCTTTTGCCAAGATCTTGTTCTCCATGTAAAGCTGGTGTGTGAGTGGTACGGTTTCACAGGGCCCTGTGCTTCGGGGCTTGGAGCTGAGCCTAATGTTATATTGTCATTGGCTGGCAGTTGGTAAACAGTTATCAGCAAGAGGCTCCATATTTTTATTTTGTAATGGACCCTGCATGGTATGCGGCCTGTTCTGTCCCTAAGAAAATTGATGGTAAAACAAATACATGAAATATTTTGGCCTTGACCTAGATCGTTGGGAAAAGCAAAGAGAAATCTCTAGAAATGTGACTCAATAGAGTGCATACTACATCACTCTGTTACCTACTTCTTAAATTATAAGATTCTAGATTATAAGCCTCAGACGGCCCGTACGTGTAGTGCTTAACCCAAGGTAGGGTTCTATGACACCTCCCCCAAACCTCATTCCCGTTCTATCATAATTTAAGATGCATATTTCTTTGGAATTTTTTCTATAATTCTTGCTTCATTAGATGAAGCAGGGTGGGACAAACTGTCACTGTTCTTGCCACTGCAACTTCCCGTCAACACCTTTGGAGATATCTCCATTTCAGTCCAGGTAAGAAGGCCACTGCACAGAGGGACTCTGGTGTCACCAGTTGCTAACAATCATGTGTCTCATCTACCCCAGCTGAGGCTGCAGCTGCTGCTGGGAGTCCCAGCTCGGAGCCCCAATGATAGTGGCCTTCTCTATTACGTACAATTATCCTTAGGATGATAGAGATGGCTCAGATCCAGATACTGATGCAATTTATTAGGGACTTGTGAAGAGGTAAACAGAGGTTTGTGTAGGAGCTCACTGAAATCAACAGGTTGAATTTGTCTACCCAGACCCCACCTTCTTTACTTTTTCGTTACATTTAAATGGCAAAGGTGTGAGTAATCTCTCAGGGCCCGTAACTCGGAAAGTAAAACATAAAACAGGCATGTTTTCAGGCCAGCTTCTTGGTGCTGTGTTTGTATAGCATACACTCTTGCTTGTTTGATTTCAGCATTGTGTCTGGAAATCTATTGCGCATCTTTATTTTCACAGATAGGGGCCTATTTCCTTCACAGAACAGGTGTTTAACTTCCATTAGCATAAATAGAAGCTACACAAATCCAGTGTAAAACAAAGAGCCCCCCATCTACTATTTGGTTGTAATTTTTATTCTATTTGTGCTTTCAAAAAATCACTTAAAAAGAAAGTGGTTGCATGCATCATTTAAAATTTCTGAAATCTAAAATAAGGGGCTGAAGAGAAGGCTCAGCAGTCAAGGACACTTGCTGCTCTTCCAGAGGACCCAAGTTCAATTCTGAGCATTGATATCAGACGACTCACAACTGTATGTAACTCTAGAGGATCTGACACCCTCTCCGGGCCTCTTAGCACAACTGCACACACACACACACACACACACACACACACACACACACACACACACACAGAGAGAGAGAGGGAGAGAGAGAGAGAGAGAGAAAGAGAGAGAGAGAGAGAGAGAGTTCTAAATAAAAGAAAAGTAGATCCTTTTTTTTTTTAATGAGCCTAGCCTCTGACTAGCCTTTGACTACCCTTTGAGAAATTTCTACAGTACAAGATGCATGACACTTGCACTGTGGGGTCTCATTCAATTAATTAGAACAGGAGAAAAATAACAAGCCACAAATTAAGCCTAACTGTAACCTCAGATGTAGTTAGATTAGAATGTACTCATAGAACTCTGTTGAGAACTGCTGGCATTTGTTTGTCTGTCTGTTGATTGATTCAAATGCTATGTGAATGCACACATCTTAAAGATTTAAAACTAAAAAAAAATGACTTAGCTACCATAGTTCCTTTCCTGACAAGCAAGCTTTTCTACATGTATACACAACGGGTTTTTCACTGCTCATGGGCCACTGTGTATAGAGTTATTGCCGTGTCCATGTGATTGATAGTCAGCCTATCTACCTGTCTTTCTTGGAGATGTGTTTTATGGAAAGCCCGTTGTCATTGTTAATGCTTCACTGCAGTCACACGGATGCGGCTGTCACAAATATCCCCTAACGACTACGTTGGCTTCTTATCTGAATTAGTTAGGACGCTATGCAAAGCTCTGCTTCTCAAAGAAGCAGTTTATCTTCCACCTCCTATTATTTCTTTTTCCATTAACCTCTTCCAGGGAAGATTTCGTTTTCAGTTCTGATAAATACCTGCAGCTTTTGGATCCCTGATTACATTTTTTTACACTGCACACATGACAAAATTTCAAAACTGTTTTCAGCTTAAAGGAAGATTTGCAAAATAAAATTATCACCAAAAGCTATGATTTATGAGGAGGGAGGGTAAAACTTACCACCCTGACTGTGTTTGTCTGACCCACTGAACAATTAATAAGTAGAAACATGCATATGTCTTTAAATTTAAACTCTTAACTTTGGGAACACAAATAACTCATTTGGAATGACCACTCATGGGCCTGAATGACAACAGTTATATCATTACAAATCTCAACGAATGCAGTACATTTGTCAATATATAAATGCATTGAAACCTTCTTAGGATGGAAAATGTGGGTGAACGTATTATTTCAAATGTTATTGCTAAAAAACAAAATAAAATGTGTCTTTAAGTATCTGTTTGAAGATTTTAAAATGGAAGTAAAAAAGTAGATTCAAAAGTTTAATCAGAATCCATGCTATAAACTTTAAAACCAAGGTGTTACTTGTAAGAACTATTAAAACAACAACAACAAATACCTCCAGGGCGTGGGATATAGCTCACTGGCTAAGTGCTTAGAAAGAAATAAAACAAAACAAAAATATTGTTTTTCAACGTTTGCACAGCTGGTAAGAATGGGAATAAAAAGAAATTCCTGGCGTTGTTTCTTTTGCAGTTTGCCCTAAGTAGCATTCAGTAGAGTAAAATCTGGGAGTGCTAGAAGTCGGCTGGGGCCTGAGTGGCACAAAATCAACAGAGTATATAGATAGATTTTTTTCAGTGATTATCCGAAGCAGTAATTGTTTGCTCTTCACAGTTTCCAGCAGGACAGGATATACATTATTCTCAAAAGAAGCCTGGGTCTTTGTATGAATAACTGCTCTCCTTGGGAATTGGGTAGAAAGAACGCCAAGCAGAAAGTTAAACTGAAACCTAGGTATTAAGTTAAATAAGAGTTCCCTTGCCACCAAACTGTGTAGGAAGGTCGCCGTGCGTGTGGTTGCTCTTGTCCCCCAGCTCAAGAACAACTTAGGTGACAGCTCAGCTTTAGCCGTTTCCAGAAGCAGGGCCGGACTAGTGTCACTTAGCAACATCTGGTTGTGACCATCCCAGGCACTGGTGTTTCTCATTAAGAAAGTGTGCCTGAAACTTGCTAGAGTCTCGACGGCAAGTACTGCCTTCTTTGATGGAGAAACACTTTTAGATTTTTTTGCTGATGCTGAACACTTGCTTTGGTTTCTCCTTCTCAGCGAGAGAGTTAAAGACAGGGACCACTTCTTCCATGGTACCAAGCACCCAGATAATGACACCAAGCTCTGCCCGTGGTGTCTACGCATTTGATAACACAAACACTGGGATTTGTGGTTGAGCTTTTTAGATTTATCATACATTTTTAGAGTGAGAGCTGTTCATTGAAGTCATGTACACAAAAGCATATTTCTATGGGAAATTGGTGATACTAATAAGTATCATTACAGAAAAACAACTAATCTGAATTAGTACATTAATTCACTTCTATGTTATAATAAGTTACATGCATTTAAAATAATTGAAGTAAAATCATGTATAATTATAATTTTAGTATTAACTTGATTTCTCCTGTGCAAAGTGCATAATTTTAAAAAGAAAAGAAAATGCACTATTAATTCCAATAAAATTACTTATTTTATAGTCAGTGTGGTAGCAGCAGCTTCCATTTCATAATTATATGTGTAAAAAACATGATCATGATTAGATTAATTACTATATAGTGTGCTTATTGAGGTAGCATTCATTGGTTTATGAAAATGGACTTACAGTATTAATACCTTTTCAAGTCCATTTTTTTCAAAATTGATACTAAGTACTTATGACTTTTATGTTTTGTGAATGGTTGATTAAATACAAAGCCCTAATGTTAAGTTTATAAAAAAAAAAAAAAACAAGCTAAAATTTGTTTAGTACTTTTCAAAATTGGTATAGTGATAAATGGCCTATGCATATATACCTCCTGAAACAAAAGGCAGCTTGATAGTTCTCCATCTTCACCATTCATCTGCCATTGCACAGTTGTCTTTGGTGGGTGTTGGAATGCTGAAACAGTTGTCATTGGGTAAAACGTTTTATGATTGACAAGTTGTATGAGTTTTAGAATTTCAAAACTTTTTGTTGTTTGTTTTTTGTTTGTTGTGGTTGTTTTGTTGTTTTGTTGTTTTGTTTTTTGTTTTGTTTTGTTTTGGCTTTTCGAGGCAAAGTTTTCTTTTTTAACTCAGCTGTCCTGGAACTTGCTTTATAGACCAGGCTGGCTGTAAACTCACAGAAATCCACCTGCCTCTGCTTTCCTTTGCTGGGATTGAAGGCAGGTGTCACCACTGACACCAAACCTGTTCAATTTTGTCTCAAAAAAATGTCAGTGAGAACACTTGCCTCCAATCGCATCATACAAAACCCAGGCTAAAGCTGTGCCCTGCCAGGTATAGAGAGTTTTCTGATCTGCAAAAAACTGAGATTTTTTGTTTTGTTTTGTTTTTTGGTGTGTGTGTGTGTGTGTGTGTGTGTGTGTGTGTGTGTGTATGTGTGTGCATTGGCATATTTAAAATAAAATATGAAATCAAATATTTGATTATGTTTATGTTTAAATGCATATATATCATATAGGTTGGACATATAAAAATGAGGAAGAATAATATTCCACTGTTAAGGAAGACTTTCCTGTGTTTTCTAGAATATCAGCTATCACCACATCTTTTATCTTGGATTATTTTTACTTGAAATACATTAATTATGCATCATTTAAGTAATATCCAGTCTTTTGCTATTGTAGAAAAAAATCTTGTCCCTTTACCCAGTAGACAGACAAAACAATCAGTAGCCACTCCTAAGCTTTCTTCTGATGACTAGTCATTTCCCAGCATTTAGATTAAATCTTTTATTCTTATTGACCTTGGCATTAAGCTCTCTTAAATAGTAATTCAACACCTTCTAGTATCTAGTATCATAAAGACTAGACTGTCTACTAAATATAACAGTAGAGTATTATAACCTTTGGAGAACAAAGTCCATAGGAACACCCAAAGCAACGGTCTTATCTGTTAAAACAGGCGAGGCGCACCATGTCAAACACAGTGCTGTCATATAACAGGAATGAATGAGTCCCCATGTGAGGCCTGTGGGGGAATTTAAGCAAAAGCTTAATTATACAATGAGTTCAGAATGCATCCTCCAAACTGAGTATAGTCTGGTAGACACAGGAAAGTTGACTGTATTTGCACAGAAAAGGAGTTTTAGAAAGGACCGTTTGTCCTTCCTCCTAGCCATTATCCTGGTCTTTCTCCCTCCAGTGCTTTTAGAAGACAGAGATTGACTTGGCAACCAATGCAGTGAAAGACTAATAGTTGACTCAAACAGTTGCCAACCGCTGGAAAGAAAAAAAAAATGCTTCCTTTTCATTGTGGTTTTTTTTTTTTTTTTTTTTTTTTTTTGGACACTGTAGATATGATAAATCATGAACTGCATTATAAATATACTTCTTTTATGCCCAAACATTCAGTAGGAGGAAATGACATTTCTTTTATTACCTTGGTAAATGTTTTTAAGGTGTTTAGCGATAAGCTTTCTTTTTGTCAAAACTGCTTAGATTTCGCAGTTGCTAGGAATTTACTCAAAAACCTATAGTCAATAATATCAGGGAAGAGACGGCTGCGTGGTTAGTCAGCTAATGTGGAGAGAGGTTTGACTAGCAGCCCTTTCTTTTTGCCCTGCCTCTCTCTGTGTGTCTTTTGTACTACGGAAAGAGAGGCAATTGGAGTTTGGAAAGTTTATTCTCCATCATTATCCATCAGCCATTGTTTCCAGCACTTTCTGCATCTTTTGGGCTGAGAAATGGATTGTCCCTAGTAGTAGTAGACAAAATAATAACATCCAACAATTTCATCAGACAGGCAGCTGATATGATTTCAATACTTGTGCAAGCAAGGACATCTCCAGGTCTTGTGGAATTAGTTCTTTCTTTCATTCTCAGCTGTTGTTTGGTTTTGGTTTTCTCCATAGGTAAACACCTCTGGATTTTGGTATCCTCGCTTACAGGCTAAATTTTAGCTTGAAGAATAATTGTAACTGTTAATTTCTCAAGACAAGTGTTTACTGGCTTACTGCTATTGACAGACCCGGATCTGTTACAATTTACTTTTTTTACGTCTGACTTTCGTTTCTTACCTTAATTAGGTGGAAAAAAATTTAACGTTGTTCTGAGAAACCTGCAGCAAAAAGAAACCACCCATTTAAAGATAAGAAGGGGAAAGGGCTTTGGCAAACGGGTCTCAAAGCTTCCGAATACTTGAGTATGTGGAGGAAAAGAAATTCAAAAACAGACCCCGAGAGAGAGAGAGAGAGAGAGAGAGAGAGAGAGAGAGAGAGAGAGAGAGAGAGAGAGAGAGAGAGAGAGAGAGAGGAGAGACCAGGTTAGAAAGCAGGTGACCTCCCTAGTAATGTTAATCTATTGACTGGCTAATAACCGCAGTGTACAGAACAGATGTGTGTGTCCTGCTCTCTTGACTTCTCTGGGGCTTTTTCAAAGGCTAAGTCTTCCCACCACAGTCTACCTCGTGGCGGAACGCTGTAGTGTCTCTTCGCCCGTGTAGCCGCATCCTGGCACGGGATTCTAGTCCGTGGTTTCCTCCATTGTTAACAGTGCGGTGGGCTTTGCCTCCCTGAGAAGTAAACACAGCGAAACTGCTTTTACGTGAAGCGGGTCTGACTGGCCCGGTTCAGAGCCTGTTACCTCCCACTTTGCTTCCATCTGTGTGTGTGGCAAAGGGAATTGTCCTAAAACAAAAACAAAAACAAAACAACAACAACAAAACAAAACCCGCAGGCTTTCTCTGGACACAGATACATGTTTGCATGCCAGTGGGTTAACGCTCTTGTGAATTTGGGTGCCATTAATAACTGTTGGTGGGTTTGTTTTGTTTTAACCTTTTGAGTCCAGGGGCGTTTAACTGTCATTCTGCAGGAACCTACATACGTTTCCCTTGTTTCTGTGAAGGCACTAAAAACAGTGTGCATTACAATGAAAAGGTCATTTGTACAAGATCTTTTTAGCAGAAAACTTTCATGCCGGTGTTAATATAGGATATGAGATCGTTCTCCTGTCTGTTCAGAATCGGCGGTTCATGTTATAGTCCCACAGACTCTTTTTAAATGACTCCATTTAATTGAAAGATTACAAAGACACCGATGAACCACACATCCACAGAAATATTTATCTTGAGTTTATCTTGAACCTAGAGACCACCTCACTTAGTTTGTTGGTCATGATTAATGGAACTGAGAAACCTAATTAAGATTATGGAATAATTTTTTTCTAACCTCTTAAGTATCCAAGGTTTTCCAACCCTGCTTTTGTAAGTAGTGCCTGAGATATATTTTATCATAAAAATATTCATAGCTAGAAGTCAATTGCAACTATTTAATGAAGTATAGAAATGATCCTTGAAACAGAGTCTTTACTGCAGCTATTTAAAATCAGCTGCTAGGGACTATAAATCCTTAGAATTTACTGAAAAATGAGAGAGACTTGACGGAGGGACTGTTCAGATGGGTTAGCTGTATGCTTATAAAGAGAGGCACATGAATTATATCTGTGTGTTTAACTGGGATTATAAATAATCACTTGATTTTTATTACAGCATATTCAACAATAATCCAGCCTTATAATGTGTGGTTAAAGTAGAATACTGCTGCAAAAAAAAAATGCTGTAACAAGAAGAAAAAAATAGCTGCATTGAAATGCATTGGTCATATGTGGAGAAATAATAGAGGTGTGGAGAATATTTGCATATACATACACACATGTGATCTATATATTTTAAATTTAATTTTAATGGATAATAAAAAGTAACTATAACAAACTTCTCTTATAATCCAAAAATATATTTCCTTACAGTTATCCCAGTAAAGTTAGCTAATTGTTTTTTTTTTTTTTTTTTAACTATTTAGGTAGTCATGTGTGAAATTCAAAGAAATAAAAAGTGCTTCAAAAAAAAGTAAGGAAAAATGCAGTTCTAGATAGGTGGAAAGAAGAAAAATAGGAGAAATAGAAGAGGAAAAGAAGCAAAAAATCAAGAAAAATTAGACTGGAGATAAACATGGAGAAAGAAAAAAATTAAGAGACATCATTTAACAGGGGTTATAATGGACAGAGCACTGCATTCATTTGTTTCTTTCTTACTCATGTTACTATTAGTCATTAGGTGTACTCTCAAATTTCCTTCAACTAAATAAGAGAGATCAGAGAGGTTCCTAAGGACACACAGCAAAAAGTGATAAGCTGGGAGGAAAAACACCATCCTTTAGTTACTCTCTGTGATAGATGAAAGCCACTCCTGGCTTTCTTCTCCAGTTCTAGCTACTGTCCTGTCTGTGCCTCTTACAAGGTACCCAAGATGCCCAGGCCTGACATCCTATGGTCAGACTCACCAGTCTTAGAGGACCTACAGTGAGGCTAGAGGCAGCTACTGATCCACTCAGTCAGAGAGAGGCTCAGATCCCTGACCCAGCAACACAGGTCTGGTGGACAGAGGGAATGTGGGAGAAGTTAAAAATCACCCATATGTGTGATTTATTCTTCCTACAAGTTCTGTACTTTTGCTCTTTGCTTGTGACCTTTTGTCCTCTAAGAGTCTTGGATTACAGTCTTTAGAATCTTTTAGCAGGTAACTCAAAACCCATTACCTGCCCGCCATTCTACCACGGAGGGCTGGCCCTTTTAGAGTGTGAGACCTTACCTGCCCCACATGGACTTGTAAACTGACTTGAGAAAACTGTCTTGCTGCTTTTATTTCCCTTTTCTTGTGGATAAAGATTGGGTTTTTTAATGTTCTCATAGCAGTCAGAATAAATTCTTTAAGGAAAAATAGTCCTCAGAAACATACCTTAGGAACCTCTTTCATTCAGTGACAGCATACAGTATGAATGCCGCATGAAGGACTCGGTCCCTCTTCACTCAGATTACCTATCCTGTCCTTTCCTCAGCTCTGTTGATAAATGGCCCGATGTCCCCATCCCCATTTGACAATCGAGGCAATGAGCGGTTAAATGCCTGGCCATTGCCGGCAGCTGAAATAAGAGTAAGACTCGATTGTCCTGACCGAATATGAGGTTCATTTTCCCCTCTTTCTTAAGGCCAAATTGCTACCTCAATAACTACCTTTGGCCTTCAATCCTTTGGCTGTTAAAACAGGGTCATTCCATATCTATAAAAGGTGGGTGCTTCTAGAGCTGAGATTTTTATTATCTTAGAAATCAGAGCCCTCGGTGCTTAAGGCATTCAAATGCTTTAAACACTTACCCCTCCCCAGATTAGGCAGCAGTTCTCAGGCAGGGTGGACTAGCTATGGGTGAGCTCCGCTCTGAGAAGCAGTGGAAAATATGAGTCCTCCGTGACCTCCAGGGTGACTCCGGCAGACAAATCTGCAGCAGAAAATGTTTCCAGATCCAAGTGGGCCCAACGGAAGGTTTCTAAAGTCTGGCGTTGCCTTTATTTCACCACTCATGTTTTTCTCCTTGTTGCCTCTCATGGATTTTCAATTGATCAGAATTATCATCGCCACGAAAAATTGCAAATATTTTCCAATCATAATCTATTTATTTATTTGGAGACCAGGTTTTACTATGTATCCCAGGATGTCCTGGAACTCACTATGTAGACCAGGCTGGTCACCCACTCAGAGATCTGTCTGCCTCTGCCTCCCAAGGGCTGGGGTTAAAGGGATGAGCCACCACACCATGCAACAAGTAGAAATTATTTAGAAATTATTGGAAACAGTTATTTGCAAGAGGCAGGGGAGTAGTCCTCAGTGATGCTTGGATGCTCCGCATTTAGCCTTTCATGCCTTGATAGAAACTGAAGAGAGGCTCAAGCAAAGTCTCAGCTGCCTGCTTGATGGGGAGACATACATCACTTACTTACGGTAAGAACATGCTTCTCCCGATATTCAGTTCCTGAATCTATGCCAGTATGCACTCATTCTGACCAAAAACCAGCATTAATTTCCACCTCCATTTCCTGGTCATCACATTTCAAAAGGGCTCTCAACGGTCTCTGGTTCTAACACAGGGCCTGGCATGCAGTATATGCTGATTAGGTGCCGCATCAGAATAAAGCCTTTTCCTAACCAGTGAGGAAAGTGTGGTTAGAAATGCCCTGGTGCATTTATACCCGCTCACCTCCACGCTCTGTCTGAGAACACTATTCCAGAGAGCCTGGGAACGTCCCAGGGTAAGAAGGACAGCTCCGTCCAAACAGATTTTTGTTTAGAGTCATAGAAGAAACTGACAAGAGTGGCCATCCTGTTTGTGAGGCACCTGTTTGGTCTCACCTACGAGTCATTCAGATGCCAACAATTATTAGTTCAGCTGTGGAAACAGTCTGTGAATATACATTCACATGTTTGAGCTAAGATTATACTTAGAGTGCTTCCTGATGTGATGTTTCATTCTAAAAATGGAGCAGTCTGCTGCGTAGCTTCTACATCGAACAGCACATTCAGGTTGGGTTATTTTTACAGTCAACTGGATGAAAAGGTATAACGAGATGTGCCAGGGAAATGGACTTCAAGTTTTGAGAAGCCATTGTGTTTCTATCATTTCTGTTCCAGAATTTGATGTAAACAAAGCAAATTAATATTTCTGTAATGTACATGGTATTTCAGGAAGGAAAACACTTGAGAGAATAAATATGGTTTTTATTTTTTTAAAAGCTTAATATGTATGTTTCTTGTGTGTGTGTGTGTGTGTGTGTGTGTGTGTGTGTGTGTGTGTGGTGTGTTTTTACACAAAATATTAGCATATTAGCAAGAGGGAAAAAATCTGTTTGAATATTGTAAAAATGCCTTAGGCATAATCTGTATATTTAAATGTCTCTCAAGATAAATGTTGATATTTAAAACCATGTTTTAGCATTTAAGTATTTTATGTTAGTTTCATTTCCATGAAAGAGGCCAAACACAGTTTAATTGTTAGGGTAATTTTGTTTAGTAGAAGCATTTAGGTTTGAGAAAATTTAGTTGTTATACATTAGAGATGTGGTTTTATATAGTATGCATGGTTGCCAGTTTCAACCTGTGTCTGGCCACTATTTGAACTTGATGTTCCAGAATCTAAACAAAGGTCACTTCTTAACATCTTGCTAGTATTACTGCATGAAACAATGTGAAAACATGCACCTATTGTCCTGTTCTGATGCAGGAATTCTATGTAGTGCTATCAATGAGATGTTACATAGGCCATCAAATGTTAATATTTTTACTGCATGAAAAAAATAGTATAGTCTTATGCTTGTGGGATGTCCTCATCTATTTGTGAGCAATGTGCTGCTGGGTTGGCTAAGTTCTGTCTCCAAGTGTTTAATGTCATGCAGGGGTCTGAGGAGCTCTAACTTTGTGTCTCTCTTAGCTTTATTTTCTGAGAAAAAAAATTAATGTTCTCTTGATCGAGTTTCTATGTCTCCTCCAGCTTTAGTTACATAGATCTTTTTGGAAACATTTGCACAGGCACTGAAGAAAGGAAAAACAGACCGTTCTTTCACATAAATGATACCAACCCCCTTGCCTGCTTCTACTTTTGGTTAGCTATTTTGAATTTTTTATTTTGGGGGTCTCATTTCTCCCAGGCAGCATTATCTTTAATGGAAGACAAAAATGAAGACTAGTGAAATCGGAGAGAAGATCCCACTATAAGGAAAATGGTCTGAGCTAAGGGTAATGATGTCACTCAGTATTATTGTGAATTTGTGTCATTGCTGCAAGAGAAATTTAGATTCATTTCAATAACTAGGGAAGTGTCTCTATTTCACTATTCCAAATGTATTCATATGTTTGAATGAGAACACTCACTGGAGAAGCATTTCTGATAATGAATTGGGATGCTTCCCCACCTGAACATCATTTTCAGAATTATATTTTTGAAACGTTTGACCTTAGTACTAGAAGTCACTTAAGGACACACTTTACAGAACGGCACTGCCACTCTCTAGTAAGTTTTCTTGGACAGATGGTATCTGAGACTATCATTTCCTCTAATAAAACCTTAAATGTTCTAATCATCTGGCTGTGTGTAGTGGACAATTTTCTAGCTATAGACATAATTTGAACATTTACTTTCTTCTTCCCCCCCCCTCTCTTTTACTTTTAATAATGGGTATTGATTGAATTGATTGTGTTCTTAATGTGTATGAGATATATGGATACCATGTGTGGTCTTAGTATGTAGGTGGATTGATCAAAATGTTTTATAGGGTGAAACACCAAGAAAATTCATGTAATGTAGAAATCAATTTCATTGCCTATGAGCTCCTTCAGCACTCTACTCAGTCCTGCTGTCCATCTTCAAATAATTTTATATATATATATATATATATATGTATATATTCAAACACATTTCTGTTATCTTTAAACAACTCATTTGGGATGCTATGCAGTGCAATCATAATTCTTAGCACAGCTAAGAAAAATTCATATGCAAAATTTCTATGCAAAGGTATGTTAATACCCTTCATTGAATGGCAGACAGTAGAAGACAACATTTGGGAAGAATCATAGATCTCCCCCTTTGGCAAATCAATATAGCTTATTGATTCAATGCTGAAATCGCATAGCATTGGCAAAGGTATTTGGTAGTTTTGTAGTTTTGGTAGGATTTTTGCCCCCATGCCTCATCACTATATCCTGCTTCTCGTTCTATAAAATGGAAATAGTTTGCTTGCATACATAGGGTAAATTACCCCACCTAAGACTGCCATGAGGTATGAATTAATATATGTAAAGTACTTAGAATAGAACTCTTGGTCAATGCTAGTTAGTCCTGCAGTTATAGCCATCAACACAGATCCTGCTGGAAATGCTCACCTGTGACCTTTTACTAGGAAAGGCCCTGAGCATATGTAAGCTATTTTTTCTCTATGTGTATTGACTCACTAATGGCTCTTTAGAAAACAAATCGATAGCTTTGACTAGGAAAAAAAATGCCATAGTCATTCTGAAATTGTGGTTAATAATGAAGCCTTTATTTGCTGAGTTCACCGTAGGGCCCAAGAACAAAGAGTGCTCCTTACTATGAGTGCTTTAATGCGGCCTTTGGGATTGTTTGGTTAATACACATTTCAAAAGTCTTATGCATTCTGTGAGTGATGCCCCTGCTAAGGAGTGAAGCTGTAGGTTAAGCGCCACACTTCAGGTCCTCCCTTGATTCTTACAGTATTTGGTTTCCTTGGCATTCTTTGGTGAGTAATGGCCGTTCCAACACCAAGGAGTGTAAGATGAAATAGGTTATCTTGCTTATCATTTCTCTGCTGATTTGCTTTGCAGCTTGCAGTTCCCCACAATGATGAATGGACGAGATTTGCCAGGACCCTGGTGGAGATCCGCGCCAACAGGGCTGACAGCGAGGAAGAAGGAGCTGTTGAGTTAGCTGCCTAGACGTGAGATGAATCTGCCCACTGTGCCACCCATGCTTCCATGCGAGAACTCAGTCTGCAGTCAAGGCCCCTTTGCAGTGTTTGGTGTCCTTTCTGTAACCGTATACCCCTTGGCATCCCGGGTGCCATATTGTGCAATGTTTTCCTGTATTCTCCACATGTACCTACTCACTTGAAATCCACCACAGCCTTTCTACCTTTGTGCCCCTGTCTCAAAAACAAATGGGGGAGGGAACCCTTAGGGGTTTAGTTGTTGCCTTTTAACTACTTGGTAGCTGTATTTAATAGCTGGAAACCTCTGGTTGAATTTGTGCTTACATGTACTTCTGGCGTAGTCCTATTAAATCCATATGAAGCCAGATATGATTGGGTGCAGATGTGGCGTGCCTCATGATATGGTACAGGGCCAAAGACTTGAGATGTGGTGTTTTACATGGTGATTCACATTATGAATGGATTTACTACAAGAACATTGCTGCTCCTTATTTATTGTAATGTGCTGCATGGAACATATTTATTTGAAAGCATTAAAATAAACGATCTTAGAGCATGTGCGTAATGAGAGGACTCTATTTTCTCTGCTGCTGCTGAGGTTCCATTAAGTTCCAAATAACAATTACAGTATGCCAGTTCCACTGAGAACACGAAGTCTTTAGAGGTTTGTTGCAGTGAACGGAATGAGTTTTAATGCCTATTATTTCTATGTACTTTAACAATATTTCAAATATAGCTGACCATTGATACTTGTCGTCCAAGCTAGGCCTAGCACAGCCTGTGGTTCCTAAACATGACACCAGTATTACCAAGAAAATGTTCCAAGTAGGTCTGCATCACAGTGGGTAAATGTTTGGCTTAGCAGAAAGCCTGACATGAAGTTTGCTTTGACAAGGGATTGGAGAGATGCGTGAGGACCATGTTAAAGACTGAACATGACTTTCTAGAGGGCCAACCTGCTGGGCTTAAATCAAGACTCTTAATTGTATTTTTAGAAGGCTTCATATGTGTGTGTGTTGCTTTGTTTTTACTGTTGTTTGTTTGTTTTTTTAGTGGGAGACACTCCCTTGCCCCTTTTACCAAAGCCTCCAAGTTTAAAAACAATGTCAAATGGTAGAATAAGAAAGGACAAGTTGAAATAAACAAATGCAGTATGTTCTACAAATGTATGTTTTTAAATTCACACTACAAACTATATTAATTATGATTACACTAGAGACTGTGCCTATAAGCAGCTTTAATCACGCTTCTCAATGGTTATCTTACTGGTAGAGAGAGTAAAAATAAATTATGGTTAAATACTTTAAAAACTAGCTTGTCAACAGGCTTTTGATATTTTAGAAAACTTCCATCCACACATTCTTGGTAGGGGATCCTTGAACTAATATACTTAAAAAATATTTTAAGATATATATTTTCCTCCAAGTACCTACATAATTAAATTCCATTACGAATAAAAATTAACATTTTTGTAGATAAAAGTTAATGTCTTCCACATACACACACACACAAATAAATGTAAACATTTTAAATTCTAAAAGCAACCTGGTAAAAAAAAATATTGGACAAAAGGCTCTCAGACCTCTATTCATCATTAAGAATGCATCAAGCCAGGCTGTGGTGGCACATGCCTTTAGTCCAGCACTTGAGAGGCAGAGGCAGGTGGATTTCTGAGTTCGAGGCCAGCCTAGTCTACAGAGTGAGTTCCAGGACAGCCAGGGCTACACAGAGAAACCCTGTCTCGAAAAACCAAAAAAAAAAAAAAAGAAAGAAAGAAAGAATAAATCAAAAGTCTAGGTTATGACAGAAGACCAATCTCTGAACGTTTCCATGAGAGAAGCCTGTGAAAGGCAGCAAGTCAGAGTCACTTCTGAGAAGCATATTTGATGATACATGTTAAAGTTCTTATTGATCCCCTGAGACAGCCAGCCTCCTGATCATCCCCAGACCCCTTGTTGAGTGGGTATTGACCTCATGTGATTGACCGAATAAGGGGACATTATGAGGAGAATAATATACAGGGTGAGTTTTTGCTCCATATCTATGAGAATCTGTTGTAATCTAAAGTGCTAGGCTGGGCACTCAGGAGACAGAAACAGGCAGATATCTCTTTGAGTTTGAGGACAGCCTGGTCTACATAGTGAGTTCCAGGCCAGGGCAATGAAAAGAGTCCCTGTCTCAAAACAACGACGACAACAACAAAAACCAACCAAACAACCAAACAATACAAATATCCAACCCCAAAAAACAAACAAAAATCTAAAACAACAAAAAACCAGCCGCAACTAATAGCTGCCCCTCTGATACATGATAATTAGCTATTTGGCTGAGCAATGACTGTCCGTGCAACAGTGAATTCAATAGCCACTTAATCCAAGAAGCCGAGTCCCTCAGCAGTCCCAATCTAAGCACTGATAACCTAGAACTCCCTAGAGTCACTGATAATGAGTTCCATTAGGAGGCCAAAGAAGTGAGAGTCTTACGTCCATGGCTGATCTCAGCAGAATGCTCACTGCTTTTTCCTCAAACCTCTTTCTAGCTAGAATTCAT
This sequence comes from Mastomys coucha, assembly GCF_008632895.1. Lineage (NCBI taxonomy): Eukaryota > Metazoa > Chordata > Mammalia > Rodentia > Muridae > Mastomys > Mastomys coucha. The sequence continues at coordinate 2,574,220 of NW_022196903.1, forward strand.
TTTGGAAGACACTTCCTACCTCGAGAGTAGGTCTTTCTTCCTCAGTTGACCCTCTCTGGGAACATCATTATAGGCACTCCCAGGGATGTGTCACCTGGGTAATTTTAAATCTCATTAGTTATCAACAGATTATCACATGTGCCACTAGTAATATAAAAGAGATGAATTCAAAAAAGACTTAGGGACCTACTACTTCAGTGAACTTGTTTGGAATCTTCAACCCTCCCCGTGGTTAGGAGCATGCTGGTATTTCCTCTAATGTAAAAGAGGAACTGCTGATATTTAAAACTCATCATGTAGAAGAAAAACCAGCATGTGGTAGGCTATTCGGGCTTCAAAGCCAACACGTTCCATATTTGTAATCTGTATGCTAGGTGGAATTCAAGGCTTTTGGTGAACTAAAAATTGGGCATGGACTTTGCTATAGGTCTTAGTACAATGAGCACTAAGCTTAGGCAATAAAGCCACAGAGGTTAATGTTGTAAACATTAATGATGAGGAGGGACAGTGTGAAACTGTTGCAATAGCATGCATCATCAACACCAGGTCCTATAAAAAAGGCTTCCCTTGCCATAAGATATGAACATGCCATGCATTTTTTTGTTTGTTTTTTGAGACAGGGTTTCTCTGTATAGCCATGCCATGCATTTAGATGTTCTACTGTATGTTAAGCTGCATTGTCCCCACTGGATCATACTTAGAAAGAGCTAGAAGCCATTTGTAATATATAAATTGTGATCAGAATCAAACAGTTTGAGTAAGTTGCACAAGCAAGTAGCCTAGGAGCCCAATGTTGCTCAACTGAATTTCATCAGTGCCCCTCAACAGTGCCCTTCCCCTGTGCTTGCATACATGGTCATGTGTGGGGGTAGGGAAAGTTCTATATGACCAGCAGGAAGAACAGAAAACACACCAGAGCTTGGTGTAAATATAGGCTGGCTCAATTCATGGGGGAAAGTTAGACATGGATGACAGCCACATATTAAAGCCATCTTCTGGACTTTGAAAGACAGTACATAGAAAAAAATCTGTCCATAGATCAGAGATTTGGGCTGTCCAACCTGTCATCCACAAACATGAATCTGTGGGGGCAATTTTACATTCAAGCCACTTTGAGTGGGTGGAGAAAAGGCCAGGAGTTCATGTGCCTATGGCCAGCCTACCTCTAGCTCTGTTTCTGCAGTAGCTAACACCCCTTACCTTTCAGTCCATCTCTTTTCAGAATAGCTACAAGGGTTGTGTTGCCCAAACACAGAAGTCACCAAATCACAGTGGGAAGGTCCAAATCCTTATAATTGTCTATATTCCTAGATGACTTGACTTTGACCTCGAGTGTTTGTTACATTTTTTCCTTGCTGTGATGAAACACCTGAACAAAGCAACCTGAGGACAAGTTTATTTTAGCTTCCGGTTGAAGAGACACGGTCTCTCCCCATGATGGAGAAGGCATGGCAGTGGAAGTGTGAGGTGACTGGTCACATGGTCTAACGTCAGGAAGCAAAGAGTGGACAGGAAGTAGGGCCAGCTATCCAAACTCATGGCCAGCTTCAACACCCACCTCAGCCAGAGCCTCTCCACCTCCTAAAGTTTCCACAACTCTCTAAAACAGCACCACCAGCAGGTGATCAAGTGTTTGAACACATGACCCTCTGAGGAACATCTCACAACTGAACCAGGTTTTCTATGGTCTTAGCCCTGAGTGATCTTTACTACCCTACCCAAGTTGCAGGGCTCTGCTCCTTCTTACACACAACTAGTCATGGAGCCTCTGAAGCAACTGTTGAGAACACTGAATTCATATATCCTCATGCACACATTCTGAAGTTTCACCCTTTAATTAATGTCATTCTTCAGACTGGCTTATTTTTCAATTAACTTTTTAATCTGTGAGAGCCGCATGTCCCTCAAGGCCTAAGGTCAATGTTAATATGAAAAGCTATAGCCTGGAAGAGCAATAGTAGCAACAATAATAAAATGCGCCTGCTAGTCCTCTTCAGAGACAAAATTAAAATAAGAAAAGAATTATCTTTTTTTACAGTTTAGTGCATAAAATGCATAAATATCAAGAATCTGACAACTTTTTAAAGTTAAAGATGATTAAAATACTTATTTTTGGATGAGTGTTTGCCTGCATCTATGTATATGTCCCATGTACACACCTGGTGCCTACAGAGGGCAGAGGAGACCTAGAACTGGAGGCTCACAGGCTGTTGGGTGCTCTGAGCCAAAGGTAGGTCCTCTGCAAGAGTAGCACATGCTCATAACCACTCAGCCATCTCTCCAGAACAAGACTGCCCTCCTCTTAGTTTTTGAAGACAGGGTCTCTCTATGTAGTCCTGGATTCTCTGGCACTCACTATGCAAAACAAGCCGCTGATAACAGTCGTTACACTGTTCCTAATAGATCCAAAACGTGAGCCTCACAAAGATTTCACCGACTCCAAATATTGTCAGAACACGAAAGCATTCCTAAAGGTATACAAGCATTTTTAAAATCTTAAAGACAAAGAAGCGACAACCAAGTAAAAAAAAATTAATAGAAAGACCCCAAAACATAGTTGTGGAACTAGCAACAAAACAATTAGGACAACAATTATAAATAATGTAAATTAAGTAGAGGAAACTGGGGTTGGCAGACGTCTGAGATGGCTAGCTGGTGTACTGTGTAGGTGGGGACTTTCCTGTTGCTTTCAGGGCTAAAATTCATTCTCCTCAGGAGCTCCAGAATTTTCATTCTTTTTTGGTTTCAGTGATTCTCTCCCGAGTCTTCCAAAGGTTCTTTTCTCATATAGCTGGCTTGGCACTTGGTCCAAAGCTATAGACACCTCTGTAATGCCCTCAGCTGTCTCTAGGATGGGCTCCTTTGTCTTACAGATTCTAGCTAACTTGGTCTTTTGATTTCTGTCTGATCAAACAGTCGGGGAGACTCATGGGTCTCTGAGGATCTGCTACTCTGCAACTCCAGTGGAAACTGACTCAGGTGACAAGCTAAGGCAATGACAGTCTCTCACTCCAAACACAGTCCCTTTCTCTCCTTCATTCCAGCTGCTTGAAGAACCCTGTTACATTCTGGGTTTCCCAACTGTTCCAGAAGCAGGTTTTTTTTTTTTTTTTTTTTTTTTTTTTTTTTTTTTTTTTTTTGTAAGATACAACTTTCAAAGTAGAAAACAAAGGTGGAAAAGAGATCAGTGTCTCACAGAAGTCAAAGCTGATCAAATTTATGTTGGGGACATTGGTAACTCATTGTTACAGAATTAAAAATATTTCAAACACGTTACAGGTGAAAAATGGAAGGTATCAGTGAGGACATAGTGATGTCAAATGTCATTATCATAAATCAGGCAGATATGTACAGAGAGGATTAGGGAATGTAGTCATTCAACTAAGACTCTTGCTAAATTAAATGCAAGGAAAACAATGTGAGCCTTAACTTCAAAGGGCAAAACTGATGGCTTCTCTGCACCCACAGTCACAAGCAAACTAAAGACAAACGAAAAGAAGATTACAGACTTTCTAAATGGATAAAGGGTAGGCTAAAGTTTCAGGTTAAGCTTGACCTGCTTCATTAGTTAGGAAGACGCACCCAGTGCCCAAACGGGCAGGACAGAGCCCCAAGTGAAAGAGAGAGAGAGACAGAGACACAGAGAGACAGAGAGATAGAGAGGGGAGAGAGAGAGAGAGAGAGAGAGAGAGAGAGAGAGAGAGAGAGAGAGAGAGAGAGAGAGAGAGAGAGAGAATGAGAGGGCTGGGCCTCCATAGCAATAGAACTGGCTTCACTTCTCTCTGCAGAAGAAAAAATAAATCCCTGGACTCCTGCTATTGATGCTAGCTTTTCTTCTTCCTCCTTCCACTCCTCTGACTTTCTGATTTTATAAAAACAGAGCATCAGCTGAGTATAACAATGAGACTCTTCCAAATGGCAAGCTTTTTCCTAAGAGGCAGATTCTTAAAGGCTGGAGAGATGGCTCAGAGGCCAAGAGTACTGTGGCTCTTGCAGGGGAAATGGCTTTGCCTCAGCACTGACACGCTGACTGGATGGTGATGGATGACTATTGACTCCTGTTCCAAGAGATCTGATGCCCTCTTCCAGCCTCTGATGATGGCACCTGGAGTGTATATGTCACATAGACACAAATGCAGGCAAAATGCCCATATACATAAAATAAAACATGTTTCCAAAGCAACCTTAGATGGAGCAATTAACTAGTAGAAGACATAAATTCTCAGAATATAATAGCACACGTCACATTGTATAGAACTTAAGTGGCAAAATTCTGCTTCAGAGCAGAAGCATACAGTCTGAACACACTATGCTCTTGAGAAGAGCGAAAACATGACCTTTTAATGTTATCTTTTTCCCAACAAGAAAATGTTGCAAGTTTTTGGCGTGGTTCGTTAATAACCTGGTCACATTTGTGTGCGAATGAGTGAGACAGAGTGATGGATTTTAGATTTGAGGGGTGGTAGGAACCCTCTTGAGAATCCAGTATGGCTTTCCATCAGTGGTGATCGGGATGTCATGACCAAAGTCACCACAACATCCCCACATTCTGGAAACTGTCTCCATCCCTTCCAGACACTGAGAACAAGTATCCACAGATAGTTAACATGGATACTTTGAACATGGTTTTCCATTGTTTCCAACCCTTGTCAAAAAAAAAAAATGGCATTTTCTAATTAAAAGATTTTGAAGACAATCCAGTTCTGTTTGCTTCATATCACTTTGCACTCTAACCTTTTGTAAACTTACCATTGATTTTTCCACATTACCTTCCAACTTTATTTCCGTGGGGCAAATGCTTCAAGTTTACCTCAATCCTCTTTAATAGGCTATAAAATTGTTTAAGAGGAACCTCAAAAGACTGCCTCAGGATTCACCTGGTCCTCAAGTCCTGGAATTCTTTGAGGTAGCAAATGTACTTGGTAAGATAAACAATCGGAGATCACGCTTCCCCCTTCCTTGAAAGTGGGCATGGTCCCTCCGATAGTGAGAATTGACCACCCCGGGCACACAGAGAGGTCTCTTAAGACCTCTCTGCACAGAGTTTTACAAAGAAACCTTTCTAGCGGAGGGTGGGCTTTTAGGAAACCAGACTTGAACCTGAGCTCCTTCACTGTGGCGCCTAAGCAATAAGACACTTATTGCTGGTCTCAGTCTCCACATTTTTAACATGGAAAAATGGATACCCGGATACCTCTCCAGGAAGACTTAATAAGATCATGTCGGGCATGTGATGGCTCCTGTTTAATGAGTCTTTACAAATCAGCGAACACTATCCTCTGAGAGGAGTGTGCAAGGGACCACTGCAGGAGCTAAGGCTGGCTGGCAGTTTGGGGCAGAGCAATGGAACATGTGCCTTTAATGGTTTTTATTCTTGACTTGTTTTTCTCTATCTTATTGTACAAGTCTGTTTTAAGAATTTGCACCAACTTTAAAATCACCATATTAACTCTTCCACCCTTGAAAAGTGTTCCACCAAAACAACTGAAGGCACCAAAGCGTTGGTGGTCAGACCAGAGTCAAGGAAGGCGTGTCTGTGACCCAGAAGTCAGCCTGAGACAAGCACAATTGCTGTGTCTTCCTAATTTCCCTCCAAGAGTTATTCAAGGGAACTGTGGTTTTGCCTTGAGCAAAACCCCTTTAACAGCCCAGCATCTCAAAGCAAACAACATTATTTTATTACGTATCCCAGCAGATGAAAGCAAGTGTTCCATTTGGACTCTTCTCAGGCAATTAATGCATTAGCTAAAGACAAACCTCTCTGAAAATAAAAACACTGTTTTCACAGCCTCCTATAGATTTGAGAAACAGAGAGCAAGCTTCAAATGTGTATTCACTGATAAGAGAAATGATTCACAACCTACTTTAAGCCCAAGGTAACATTCAACTTGAAGGAGGTTTTTAAAACAAGAGTTTAATTTTCACAATGACCAGGGAATTTAAATTCATCTTTGAGCTTATGTGATACTTCCTGACTCACAGGAACAAATTATTCATAATTAAAACCTATTTTACAACTATATTAATTTAATAAAAGATTGACTTATGATTTTTAAAGAAAGTGTTTGATAGTCAAGACTGTATCAGTTGGCCTTCATTTCTGGTTTTAATGCTAGCAGCAGAAAGGCTCTATAAGAGACGTGTGGAAGCCAGTCTGATGTCACAAGCCTGTATTTGGTTGGCTGTGGGGGATGGATTAAAAGTTCCAGCATGCTTGGGCAACTTGGAAAATCCATGATTCAAAATATTAAAAAATAAAAAAAAGGTAAAAGGGTGTAAGGATACAGTTTAGTAATACAAAATTTTATCCAAGGCCGGAGGGTTTAATTTTTAGTATCATACCCCCCCAAATAAGAGATACAGTGGAGGAAAAAAAATTATCAAAAATCCATCCATTCATCTGTTCATTCAAAATGATAACTTAAAATGTTTGTGATCCAGACCAGTGTCTCCCTTACAGAGCCGAGCTTAGATTTCAAGGGAGAGGCTGCCACTGTTCAGAGAAACGCACATGAGGATCTTGGTAGGCATCGGAGACAGGAAGAAACAGACAATTTTGTGAGTACATTTTGCCTTGATGTCAAAGGCTGAACCTTTTGGAGAAAACTGTGTCCCAACTGCCCCCTCCCCCAGGTAAAACAAAAGGCATTCCCTGCTTTATGGAAGACGCTTATGGAAAGAACATTTTAGAAAGCTCTGGAAAAATCCACATCCTGAAAGCATTCGATTACCCAGAATTGAAAATGGGATTTTACTCAGTGGCAAGAATACAAATTCATCCCTACAGGTCTGGCTTCTGTGGTCAGAGGCACAAGAAGGTTTGGAAGGGAGGTTAATTTGGAAGGCAGATAAACTAGGGTCTGAGACAGATTCAACAAATATTATCATTGAAGCACTCCCATGCTTGCACCTGAAGCTTCCCAACATGCCGAGCGCTCTGAATACACAGTCTGAGGAGGTTACCAACAGTTTCAAGCGCAATTTGTTCCCCGTTTTTATTCCCTACACACCAAGTTATGTGCTGCTAAACATTTCCAGAAGATTGTCAAAACGTAAGCATCCCGAGGTTTACACAGGCCACACCATTAAATAACATATAAGCACGAAGATTTAAACATTGTTTTCCAGCAATGCTAAATATTTTAGCTAAGTAAAAACTGAAGCTTGAAATGCAATAAGCATTTAAACGACTCTCTTTTCTGTGCCAGAATTCTTACTTTTCCCTGTGCGACCCTGGCTGCTGGGATTAAGGCGACCCCAGGGAGCTCGGCAAATGGTTGTGGGTTATGAGGTGCAGCAGGGGCTTGGCGACAGCATGCCACCCAGTTTCAAGAAATCCAGCCACGACTGGAACCCAAGAACCAGTGTGTTCACTCTGTGGTCAGCTTCGCATTTTCTCTTCTCCTTGGAAAAAATTAAAAAGGCTGCTACGAAAAGCAGGCCTGTCTCCCCCGCCTTCCAAGTAATCACGAGCTGGGCCAAGCACAGAGCTGCAGGGCTGCAGGGCTCTATCCTAGGAAAGGCATGAAAGCACAGGAGAGCGCCATGCCTACTGTGCCTCTCCCTTAAGGAGGGACGAGGTTCAGGGACTGACTGCTGCAATGACAGCAGCTGCGCAGCTCCAGACTGTGCTGTCACTTTGGGGAGAAGAAAAACCCAGAACAAATTTCACATGGTTCTTACCGCATGGTGATTGCAGTCCAATTCTAGGCCTGTTACAGGCATACCACCCACTGAGCAGAAGTCATGGAAATTAGGCCTCCTTCAAAGGCTCTCAAGTCACTGCTCCCGAGCAGAAAAAGTCAAGGATTTCAAAGAAACATGGACAGTGTGATCCTATCTCCTATTGGCTCTTCTTCTTCTCATTCATTCATTCATTCATTCATTCATTCATTCTTTTACGTATTCACTTTGCATCCCAATATTAACCTCCCTCTCTTCCCAGTCCCCCTCTCACAGCTCCTTCCCCATTGTAGAATCACCCTCAGTCCCATATAACTCTAAGCAGAACCAGGATGCTCTACCCATCAAAACCAACAGTTCATAAAGAAATGGGTGGACTATGTGCTTTTTATGAACTCTGGATCAGTGGGTTTTTTTTTTTCATCAAAATCTGATTTCTATAAAATTTCCAGAAAGTGTCAAAAGGGAATGCCTGGACTTGGGAGCTTCCTTCCACACTCCGAAGTCTAAAGCTGGAGCCCTTGGTTTTATTCCATCGTCACACTGGTACCTGGTCTTCGAGGTTGCTATGTAGCAGATACCACATTATGGGAAGGGGAAATTACTCCTTTGTCAAGCAGACATGTCCTATTTCTCATAAAGATCCACACCTTTAACAGGAATGCAAATCAAAAACCTGTGGGTGATACTGATGCTTGCCAGCTTTAATCTAACTTCGGAGACTAAGAACACCCACAAACTCCAGTAGAGCAATCAGCGTCCTCCTTGTGTGATGACGGCTGTTGACAGTAACCACAAATTCTTAGGATTAACTTCTTTTCCAAAGTCATCACAATGAGGTAAATATCAACAAGGGCTAGATACAGTGACCTTTGCTTCTGGTTATAAGGCAGTAGTAAATTACGTTACAGATATCATAGCATCGTTCTTATGTCCAACGTCCACTGAAGCTTTATGTTACTTTAATCATCATGAGAAAAACTGTAGCAGGTTGGGCTGGAGAGATGGCCCTGTCAGTGAGGGGTCCGCTGTGCAAGCACGGACCCGAGTTTGGATCCATCACTCACATGAAGCCCAGGATGGAAGGCACTCACACGTTACCCAAGAACAAGTGGTATGTTTGTGACTATGGCACAGGTGGATCTCTGGACCTCATTGGCCAGTTGGGTAGGCAAATTTACGAGCTCTAATTCCACGAGAGACCCCCCCTTCTCAGTAATTAAAATGGCACGAGCAAAGAAGATATCCAGCGCTACACCTTGGTTTCCATACATATGTGCTCACATGTGAACATATACCTAAGCACTTACAGATGAATGTACCCACATGGGCACATATGCTTCCCAAACACACAAACTGTCTTATGTATTAAAGATGGCAAGGGTGAGCATATCAGCTCAGTAGTTCTTTACTTACTTATTATCCTTAGTTATTTCCAGGGTGAAATATAAGCTCTCCTACTCATTCTAGACCATGAAAAGGAGCCCACACATTACTTTGGAAGCCAGCTTCAATGGGAACACAATATTCTCAAACATGGCATGAAGAGTACGAGTTCATTCATGACACTATTTTTTTGCCATTCATCATGGAAACACACAAGAGCAAGCAATCAGTAGCTTTAAAAATAGTTTATTTTTCCTTTCACAGACACAAAAGCCCCTGACCATGATACAAGGCACCCGGAATTAAATATAAACTTAGAGTATATTTGTCTGACACGATTCAAGAGAAAGTTGATTTTAAAGGCAAATGGGTGCCAACCATGGGGACTCGAGGGGGGTGGTACCCGCAAAAGGGGGTGTACATTATTCTTACAGTGTCTATTAAAATTGGAATCAGCATGTGTTCATCATGTATATATTATCCCAAATCAGTACACTCAGGAGTAGAGTTGTGTTTCTTCTGTCTTAGAAAAAGGCCAAAAGCACTTCCTTAGCATTCGAGACTTTTCCCTAGTAGACTTGGTATGGTAAAAGAATATGATTGCTAAACATCCTCAATGTGGTTTTCATTATGAAAAAACATGTTTCACATAAAACCTTCATAATATAATCCAGAGGCCAAATTTGTGCATGTTTAAAATTTGAGTCCATGCTAGATATTTGTTTTTTTTTTCTTTCCAGTGTTTTTCACTTTTATAAATATATACTTAGCTTTTTACTACTTTAAACATACTCAGAGCTCTTTTGGAAACCATGGCCGCCTTTCAGTAGCATTAGTGAGACCATCATCCAGGTAGGAGACCTCCCTAATTTCCCTTCAGACTTATTCCAGATCAAGTTAGTATTGACCAAATCCCAGTATTTAAAAGATGCAAACACAGGTTGTGGGCAGAGTGCCAAAGAATAATTAGGAATAATTCCACATGATCTTGCTACAAAAACATCCAGAAAATGAATGATTGCATTTAATATAGGAAGCATTGACCTGAATTTAAATGGGGCAGATGCGGAAGGGGCGGAGCCAGGCTGAACCCAGATGAAGCTTATTGTGGTTCCAATCATTTTCCAGCCGCATCCAGGTCAGTGCCCCCTAGCAGTCCCCAGCAGTCACTTTTGAGGTAGATGCTGATGGCTTAAAGAGAGGTAGGTAAAGTCCAAATTTGTTTTCAATCCCTGCGAATGTTGCAACAGCCAGTTTGTAGCCCCCTACGTGGTCAGGATTGGGAGCGGGCAGAGTAATCCGGGATTTAGGAACCTGCTCGGATCCCACGGGCTTCCTATGAAGAGAATAAAGGGAGCGTCAACTGACTCTTTAAAAAAATACCAGTAGAAACCAATAAAACCATGCAACATGAAGCAACGATTGAATTCTAGCCGACTATGTGCTCCCTGGGAAACCACCTTGTGGACAGTCACAGGAGGCAGACAGCCCCCTGCACTTTTCTCAATGAGAACAAAGTATTAGAGGCTGTGGACATTTAGCAGTGCTTCCGCCATGACACTTACACGCCTCCAAAATCGACGTAGAACCATCGCTGCAGCAATTCATAAGTAAGCAAGGTGACACCGAACTGGGGCGAGGAGCGGAAGACGCGAGCTACGACCAAGATGGAAATAACAGACACCATTAGAGTTTTAAGAAATTTCCCTGATACCAAAGGGTTAGTTAAGAACCAATTACTTCCGTACCACCAGCTCCTTTCCACAATGCTTTGGGGCCCTCTTCCCGAAGTATCTTTCTGAAGCAGTCCGTCACACCGCTGTAAGTGGTTTGGCCAGCCCGGGCAGCCACCTGTAATCTAGTCTTGATAACATCAGCAGGGGTCACTAAAGATGCCGCAGGCATACCTGGAGGCGAGACACAACACCATCTCAGTCCACTCACATCCTCACTATATAAAAATAACTGTGCTTTGAACTGCTGGCCGTGGAAAGAAAGTTAAGCAGCCAAAGCAATAAAGTGCCTATTTTGCTGTCCTCTGGAAAGCACAACGTGACAGTTCTGTCTGCAAGGGCCCACCTCCCACCAACCTTCATTTGTTGGTTCTATTCTTAAATACATAAATATTTTTAAGCAATTTATTTATCCGTAACACTATTTCAAGTGGTTGAGAACAAACAGAGAAAGTGGTTTTCAAAAAAAAAAATTTTTTTTTTCGCTTTCCTGTTGAAATCAGAACCTCACGAAGTTATTAGGTCTGATTTTTCAGAGGCGAAGCTTATTATGTGCTTCCTCTTCATGGTTTCCTGGCTGCTGGCAGCCACGGGATGCTGCTTTCCCTCACACATCCAGCCACTCTGCACTCCAAACCCCAACTTCTTTTACCAGAAGGTTGCACTGATAGCTAAGCAAATGCCAGGAGCCTATTTGTGACTCGTATACACATCTTTCTCCCTAAATCGATATATCTAGAAAACTTTAAAACTGAAAGCTTAAAATTTATACTGGCCGGTAATTGATAAGAAAGGATAACAACAACAAAAACACCACCACCAACAACCAAATCCCTCCCAACAACAAGAAATCCCTCCCAAAATTACCAACAGTAAATCTTTTTACAGTTGTTTTTATCCAAAAATGGGGCAGCCCATGTTGAGAGTTTTAAAATGGAGACCATTCAGAAGACACTGTCTCTTACGGTTTTATTACTTTTCCACTATGAACCTAGTCCAAACCAAACTGGTCAGATGCAGATGCATAAATCTCCTTTGCTTTTTTTAAGGCTTAATAATTCTGTAAGAATTTCTGTCCAAACCAACATGGTCTGGCTTAGAACTCCATCTCATCCTTCAACAGACAGTTTTAAAGTCACATTGCGAGTGTGTGTGTGGAGGGGGAGGGTGTAATTGTGAACTACATGCTCCTATTTCTACCAGAAGAGCAGCGAGCATCTCTTTGCCTTCCATCTCCACTCAACCCCTCTAACACTAATTCTTAGGAACAGTCATTACCCAAACACTGCCCTTTATATATGCGAAGCTCACTCACTATCCAGTGTTCATCTAAGAAGCAGCACTGGGTTCCTATTAGCTTGGAGGGATTACTGTAATTTTGAACCAGGAATTTATCTTCTGACATGATGAAAGGAAACCCAAACTATGCTTAGAAACCTACTGTTCACATTGGCCATTTTGCTTCACTCCCTGGTTTAGAAAGAGTTTAGCAGGGAGTCTCCTCTAGATATGAAATGAAGTCCTAACTACACTGCAGATGTGGTCATGTGGTGCTGTGAAAGATACTGGGGCAATAACAAAGGACATGTTTTTTTTTTCCACAGAGGTACTTTTCATACTCATTTCCTGGTCACAAGAGAATGCTGGAGGAGAGTATGAAGAATATATACAACGAGAATAAAAATGCCTGAATGAAATGCTAAAAGAAACATATGAACTACTACTTAATAAGATGCCTGGCAAAGTAGGTTGATGTATGTATGTGTGTTGGGGTTGTGTGCTAGAAATCCTATAACCCAAATACAAGCCCAGTCTTTTTGCCTGTAGCCCCCACGTCCCCAAATGGGTGATGTCTAAGCTCTCGGAACTGTTACGGACATGCTGCGTAGACTGAGGGGTGTGTGTAGGGGGGAGTGGGTTTGACATTAAACCTGGAAAACTGAGTTCAGCTACTGTAAAAGTTGGCTAGCCTAGTTAAAGGTCCTGCAAAGGGCTTGGTCATCAGACAGCTACTGGTTTTCCAAGTCTGAGTGGGCAAAGATTATGAATCAATCTGCCAGGTCATTCTCTGCTTTAAGCTACATTGATGAAATGGCTTGAGTGTGGAAGAGGAAGAGACCAGAAGGTAGGAAGGTATGTTATGTGTCCTCACAGGAAGAGGGCAGGCAGCCTGTTTGATTCACTATGGACATGATTCATGCATATGTAGCCCTGGGGGCTACCCATCGCCTCAGCAACAGAAATGACACTAGGTGCCTAGCACCCTGTATGAACAACTAACTGTAGGATTTCTAGGCAGTCAGCAACTACAGACAATCACTGATGGGAAGAAGAAAACTTGACTTGGTGAATCCAGACAGCTTTGGGGGCAGAGACATTAATTTTTATAAGTATCATATTAGGATTAATAACTGTGTTTTTTCCATGTAAGGCTTAAAGGTTTAGTACCTATTTATTTTAGGTCAAAGCTAAGGCTTTCTCCATTACATTTTTGGCTATTAGCTATATGATCGACCTACTAGGTTGGTGACTGACAGCAACATGATAAAGTTATTCATTAAGAAAGAGGAAAATCAGCTTGGAGGGATTACTGTAATTTTGAGGCAGGAATTTATCTTCTGACATGATGAAAGGAAACATGAAAGATACTTAGCAATGGTGCACTCCTATAATCCCAGCATTCAGGAGCTAGGCAGATCTCTGAGTTCGAGGCCAGTGTGGTCTACAAAGTGAGTTCCAGGGCTACACTGAGAAACCCTGTCTTGAAAATCCAAAATGGGGAAAAAAAAAGAGAGAAAAATCTCAAGCTGCTTATACTTCCTTTTAAAGCTGAACTGAAAGCATTGATAATTCACTGAATCCGTGTCCTGTGTATGCTCCTGTCTCCACCACTTCCAGTTACTTCCTGTTTGATCTCCATTTCTCCACCAGATAAATATACATAGCCGTGACATAGCTGTGGCATGTATGCATCTGCTACACGGATGTGACTCTCATATGCTCACATCCCCTCAGAGAGCCACTTTCGCTCTGGCCCTTTTCTTTCCTTCACATGTCTCCCAACAGCTCTCTTTTGCACAGTAAGTACAAACACCAGTGTCAGAAACGATTTGAATCGATTCGCAGCTTTCACTTTTCCGGCACAAATTTTTCTCTGTCAACACTGCTTCAAGTATCCCATGGTGTCTTTCTTAAGTTCACTCCTAATCTGGCTCCAGAAAAGGGCACCCTTGCAGACAGAGCAGATGCAGGCTCTGTTCTCCCCTTGGATGCTACACTGCTGCAGTCCATACCGCATGTCCTGGGCAAGTGGGAAGTATTATTTTAGACTAGAAACCCATCTTTTCCTCACCTGTTTTTGTCCTGCCTAATTCTGACATCAAGGTAATAGCTTTTAAACAGACAGTAGACCTATGTTATGTGCCCCTTCGGTTCTGATTTCTCATTTCTGTATTTTTATGCCATACTCTAGGGGGTTATCTTTCCCATGTTTTTATTTCCTAAAGGTCTTCTTCTCTTTTTCCTCATTCTTTACTTAAGACAGGTTTTTACTGTGGCACCCGGGCTGTCCTCAAACTCTTCATTCTCCTGCCTTGGCTTCCTGGGTGTTGGGACTATGGGTAAGCACCATTAAATATGGCCTAGCTTGGTTTTCTTTGATCATGTCTGCTCTATCATTCAGAGCTGTAGAGATTTTTAATTTCGATGGTCATTTCATTAATTAAAAAACAAAAACCACTCAAGGCCACTTTGGTCTACAAAGGTTAGCCTCAGTCCTCCTAATGAGAAACCGTCTTCAGACAATCAAGTAATCATTGCATTCGACCCTTGGGTCCATCCTCAAATAGACACATAAAATAAAGTAAAAATGCCACGGAACTCTGACGTGTGTTACATGTCCATTTTCTGATTTTGACCTTGTTATGAAGGATACAACATTCCCAGGAAGAGTGGGTGAAAGATTACTATATTTTTTTTACAACTTCCTGTGTACTTACTTTTATTTTAGAATAAAAAGTAAGATAAAAAGAATTCCCCCTCCAAGCTTCCAATTACAGTTCTTGCAAGTTCCCCTGGGGTCCCTAAATTACCGTTTTCTCTGTAATTTTTCAGTTCACGTTCCCTTGCTGCCCCTTCCTGTCTGAGGATGGCTGGCTGTCTACTGATATTCGGGATCAAATAAAAGGCTGGCCAGGGATTGCATTCAGTCCAGGGTGGCATCTGCCATACTCCAGTCCTACTTCCCTACTGCTTTCCCTTTTGGATGGACGAGCGCTCTATGCCAAAGGGGCTAAGGCAGGCTACAGGGCCGAGCTTCCCCAAATGCTGACACATAGAAAGGCAGCTGGAACTATGCAGTGAGAGCACCTCATTTTCTACTCTGCTGGGGAAAAGCTGTTCATTTATGTTTCGCCACACCTGTGGTTAAGTTCTGACATGAGCTTAAGCCCTGTCATGCTTTCCCTCAGGTCTACATGAGCCATTACCAGGCCAATGGCCCATTTTCTAGTTCTCTACGTTACAGCTCTCAGTTTTAACTTGCAGACAAATGTTGCTTGAAGCTCTAGGTGGCATGGGGAGAGGCCAGGCTGGCTATGCATCCAGAAAGGCAGCTTGCTGGCTTCCTGCTTTCAAAATACATTCTTCTGTTTACTCGGAGGTCAAGAGTCTCCGCTTACACTTTACACTATCAATAGTTTTTCCATGCCAGTTCTGGCCCGTGGCATCATCAGTTTCAGATGCAGAATGGTTGTTTTCTGAGTATGGGTGCTGCCGTATTTTCTCGCAGTTTAAGACTTTCAGGAAGAAAGTTGTATACGTATGTGCACTTCACTACCCAGATCTGTCTCCGCTACTTTATATTCTCAAGGTGCTAAGAATTGAATTATTCAATTATCAAATCTTCTGTGCCAGTAGCTCTTCCCTCCCAGGATTTTGAAACAGACCTCAAGCCATAGACACCCAAAAAAACCTGCTCCTGACATGCACCCCAAAACATACAGTAAGTACATGTTTTTAAGCTGAGAAGCTCAGAGTTAGTAATAAAGACATCCCAAGTATACTGGCTAGTTTTATGTCCACCTGACCCAAGCCATAGTCATCTGAGAAGAGGAAACCTCGTTAGAAAATGCCTGCAAAACATCTGGACATAGGCAAACCCATAGGGACATTTTCTTAATTAGTGATTGATGGACAAGGGCTCAGCCCACTGTAGGTGGTGCAATCCTTAGGCTGATGGTCCTGGGTTCTATAAGACAGCAAGCTGAGCAAGCCACGAGGAGCAAGCCAGTACGCAGTACCCCTCCATGGCCTCTGCTTCAGCTCTTGCCTCTGGTTTCTTGCCATGTTTAAGTTCCTACCTTGACATCCTCCAGGGATGAAACATGATGTGGAAGTATAAGCCAGATAAAATGTTTCCTCCTCAAGTGCTTTAGGTTGTGGTGTTTCAGCGCAGCAGTTGCAGCCCTGATTAGCACACTAGGTGAGGGCACAGGGAACTGGAGGGCTGTGGGGCTAAACACCAGCAGAGATGGTGATGCCTCCAGAACCTTACGACTAATGTGGTTTCACGTGAAAACAAACAAACAAACAAATAACAATCATACTTTCTACTAGCAACCTCAGTTCCCAGAATCTATTTCTCCAGAAAGGAGATATAATTCAAATCCGGGTAAAGTGTTTAGGCCTAAAGATTTGCTTTGTATCGATTAAATCACTTATATAAAAGTTTCAGTAATTTGGACAGTTCTAAGTATCTGTGATTAAGAAGTATATGATTATATCTCTTTATTGAATTCCATTTTAAAATCCTGGATTGTCCTCATCATTTACATCAGCTTTGTGTTTTCATGGGCACAATAGATGTGATGGCCATTATTGGTTGTCGACATGACTGATCTGGAATGAACTACAATCCAGAAATGGAGGGAACATCTGTGAGAGATTTTTTAACTTGGTTTGGAGTGGGTGAATCCACTTCTAGTCCGGGCCTTTAAGGTAGGAAGACACACATCTTTGATCCAGGTCTTGAGCTTGGAAGGCACACCTTTAATGTGGTCCATACCGTCAGCTGATAGTCTATATAAAGAACAGAAGAAGGAAGCTTTTGCTCTTTGCCTGCTTGCCCTTACCTTGCTAGTACATGCATTCGTTCTCCAGCATTAGAGCCCCCTTCTTTGGGGTTCCAGCATATTCTGAAGGCCAGCTGAGGCATCAGCCATTCTGGACTGAGCAATTACCGGATTCTTAGACTTTGTGTTCACAGTCAGACATTGTTAAAGTAGCTGAACTCAGTCTGTATGGCATTACATTTCTTTTATCTATCTATCTATCATCTGTCTGTCTATCTATCTATCTATCTATCTATCTATCTATCTATCTATCTATATCTATCTCTTATCTAGAGATTCATTATTAAGTTCTTTTCCTCTAGAGAACTCTGACTAATACACTGAAATGCTATTCAGCTGTAAAGAAAGAAATGGTATTATGAAATCAAGAAAAGAATGAACATATCGAGTGAGGTATCCCAGACAAAGAGAGGCAAATATTACATGTCTCCTCTCATCTGATGTTCCTAGGTCCAAACCTTTGGAAGAGAGTATATAAAAACTAGGAAAGTAAAGAGGGACGCAGATGTGTGAATGTGGGAAGGCTTTAACTAGAGGAGAGAGAGATTAACACTGAAGGAGCAAGGAGAGTAAAATAACTAAGGATATCTGGAAAGATAATAAGGAGCCTTACTATTAGCTATGAACTGAAAAATACCTATAACATATATAAGTGTATACATATCCACGAAGAGTTTAGATGAAAATTTTCTATCTGGGCTGATGATGCCACCCCCAAGAGCCATATGCTATCTAATAAGAACATTAACACAAAGCATGAAACACCCTCTTTTGAGTTGCTGGTCGGTGTTGTCTAAAAGAATCCCAAACATTATCCTTGTCCTTGGTTGCCATGTAGGGCATAAAGGGTAAGTTTTTATGGCTGAAGACACCATCCACTTCAGACATAGGACCAAGATGACCAGAGCTGCAGTATGACTTAAAAGCCTTCTTCCTGTGGACCATCTTTCACGGTTCCAGACAGTACCATGCAGGCTTCCAAAGAAAGGCAGAGACCAATAGTCCTACCCAAGTAGGATGCCCCTGAACCACAACAACTGGCATGACATAACTGTAAAGGTGCAGTAGTGGCACACATACATTGGTGGTAATCAACAGTTTTCTAATTGGACTTAAGGCCTGGTCACCAACAAATGGAATCATGCCTTCTGCTGGATACCTAGACAACCTCCTAGGACTAGTAAAGTCATAGATCTTGGAGGAGAACCTCCAATTGCCAGTTTAGTAAACAAGCATATCTCTTAACTACATTCTAAATATTTTTCCTTGTACCTACAGATAACCGTAGTTCTGAACCCTCATCAAGGAAACTTCTCTTTCCGACAAAGACCATTACAGAAAACAACAACTGATCAAAATGCAGAGTGGTGGATCCTAGTCCTAACTGATATAATACAGCTTCTGTATCTAAGGCTCAGGGAGATTTGTGGAAAAGGGGATGACAGATTGTGGGAGCCAGATGAACATAAAGTCTGCTTTGATATTGTGTCTACTAGAAGTCTTAATAACAGGGACACTTAAGTCTGAACTGAACAAGGAGGATGCCAAGAGTCTTGCTAACACAGAAGGGGAAAGCTTAAGGCCTCAACTGTTAAAAACAAAGCAAAACAAAACGAGAGATGCCTAAGGAATGTTGAAAGCAGGAAAAATAGTGTTCCCACAGAAAGAGCTCACCAATTGATTACCCAATACCAAATGGTCAACTCTGAAAACATACACATAATATAATATCATATAGCCTGAGCAGGTTGAATTTATATATGTAGAACACAACAGACACACAGTGGTGTAACAACCATTAGAGAAAAAAAGAGGCTATCAGTTTGGAAAGGAAGGGGTGACAACACAGACTTAGGAAGGACTGATGGAAGAAAAGGGAAATAATATAATTATATTATAATCTCAAAAATTATAATGAAAAATAAGGGTATGATTATCCAGCAGTTAAAACTATGTTTAAGGAGTTTAAAATTATACACATAAGAAAATCACTAGACTTGAACATTTCTGAATACTGACATGATGTCAACTACTTTAAATCTTTGTCTTTTTATTCCACTAAATTCTTTAGTGAAACTTAGTCTGTTTTTTATCTCCCAAAGTGAGCCAAGAGGGAGTCAATGGCTTGTGTGAGTCCTAGAGGTCTAAGTGGAGAAATGAATCTGACCCATGCAGCCAGATCCTAAAGCACATGCCACTAACCACCACCCTACAATAGTCAACAATGCTGATGAGGAGAAGAACAAAGACAGGTACAGTGTGACTGAAACTCTATCAAAAAACACAAAAGTAGGCAAAAGCAAAAGGGCAGGAGAGATAGCTCACTGGTTAAGGCAATTGCTGCCAAACCTGCCAATCCAAGTTTGATCCCTGAGAGCTACACAGTAGAAAGTAAACTGACTCTCTCACTGTGTCCTCTGGGCTCTGTACACCCGGGCATGAGTGTGTGTGTGTGTGTGTGTGTGTATGTGTGTGTGTGTGTGTGTACAGAGTGTGTGTATGTGTGTGTGTGTATGCATATATATCTTCATAAAATACATGAACAATTTTCATAAAAATTTAAATTAAATAGAAACCCTCTTCTAGTAATAGAATCATGGATAATATTTACCCTTTCTAAATATTTTACCACAAGCTGTATAATCAGGAAAAAAAATAAAAGAGAATAAATGTTCAGCTCTAGTAACATGGGCTAGCTAGCATACTCCTACACAGACATGAAATTGGTTCCCAGTGCCTGTTTTCCCTGAGAGAAGAGTGAACTATTCTCTATGGTTTGATGAAGACCGAGTCGCCCATCCTGAGCTGAGCTTTACTAGTCACCCTTAATCTCATCTTAATCTCCTCTCTGGTACTTGTGCAATGATTGAATGGGTCAATTCTTGTAGAGTCTAGATTCAGCCTACATACTTCCTGAAGACCTGATCCATGGTAGACACTATGCTAAGAGCTCCCATGATGCTCCTCTCCTTGTGACACATTCTTAACTCTATAGTATCATCTCTATTCAAAGCTGAGGAAATCAAGTCTGGGAAGCAACAACTTTTCAAAGGTCACACATCAATAAGTGGCACTTACTTTTCCTGTGTCCCTAACCTTATTTCAATTGGCCAGTCTGAAATAAATTGTATAATGCCTTCTTTCCATTTTTCCTCGTGTATAGATATGTAACAAAAACTTAGGGCACAGCGCATAAATGGCTGAACTGGAAATGGAAATGGGGATTCTGTATCCCAACTCTTGCTTCCTTAGTGTTGGTGCTTGGATCTTATTACTGAAGCAACTAAAATCCTCAAGCACCCTGGACATAGCAGGCCTGGCTCACAGACCAGCATCCATTCCCTTGAGGAAGAAAATGTAAAGGATAAAGGAGAAATGGTACAGCTTCCTGCCATTGTAGTTCTTGCAGAAGATGGAGGCATAAAGTAGCAATTTGAAGCTGGGGTTCACCTCCAATCTTGTTACCCAGCCTAACCTCCAATAGGATGAGCATAACATGTCTACCAAAAATGTTTGGAGCCAGGAAGCTCAGGACTGCCCTAGGGTTTGTTAACCCATGATAAGCTTGTTACCACTTAAAGAGCTAATGTAGCCAGATTCATCCCTTAGCTTCTCTGGACAAGGAGCTTCCCAAAAGTCAAGCACTGATTCTTCCACTGTGCTGATAGTCAGTATCTGTTTTTAAGTCCCTATTTTTTGTGTAATATTCATAATTATTCCAGCACAACACTAAAGACAGAAGACAGTCACTTCTGTGATTCACTTAAAATACACCTAGCCCCTGACTTGACAGCCACTTCAAGAACTAAATCTAATCACCCTAGTTACTTCCAGTTTTATTACACTTCTTTTAACTATACAATAATAACTTTTGCTTAAATTCTAGACAAGCTTACACGTAATCATTTGTTTAGATAACCTTTAGGGTGTGAGCTTAAAAAGTTTAGGTCAAACCATTTTTTATTTTTGTGTTACTAAGTGAAATTAGGAAATAATTCGGAATTTGAATTAGAATCTATCAGTTCCACAGAAACGAAAGAAACAAAGAAATAAAAATGAACGAATCACTAGCAAACACTTTCTAAAGGCTAAAATTCTTCTAATAATCTAATGTGGCCAAATACAAATTAATTTCTTATCTGCCTTCGAGAAGCTAGTCAAAGAAAGTTATATAGACTCAGCTGAAAACTGTCAGAAAAAAAATCCTATTTCTGTAACATGGGTGGAGTTAGGCTAGATCCTGGAGGGTTTCGGGGTGGGTGGTGGGAAAGCTCAGGGCTTCATGGATAAGACTTACCAGCAATAGCACCAGCTAAGAGCAGGCTTCCGGGGCTGACCTGCCCATCTTCATTGGCAAAGGAAGCCTTCACGTGGGCATAGCACGGGAAGTAGATGGCCGAGAAAGGAATGTCCCGCAGAAAACATGCTTTGGCACCCTATGAGGTTTGCAAAGAGAAGAAAAACCACATGAAACACACATCCCATTGAGAAGACCAGGCATCTCTGGAACTTACCTCAGAACAAAATATTCCTGGAGAAGACCAAATTTGTACTCACACACCGAGAAGGGGAACAGTAAAACGAAACCTGAGTTCTCAAAGCAACAAGCCTGCGTCTTGTTCTTCCAAACACAACTAGCTTTGTCATAGGGTGTGAAGACATGGGAAAAGGGAGTTCACAGTTACTCTAAGGCTGAGCTTTCACTTAAAACAGTTTTGGAACTCTGTCTGTGACTCTTTTCAAGTCTCAATGGGTGGAAGTCGCTGGCATTTCAAGGAAGATCTGTTGGCTGGTCTCAGAGTATGGCAGGCAGCAACAGTGCAGGTGCCTCTCTGTATATACAAGAGGAGAGAGGCAAGTGTGCAGCGTGCAAAGGGAGAGGGCCAAGTTTGTATTGTCTGAGAATCTGATCAAAGTGTTGGAGGCTTTCCCAGAAAAAAGTTACATGTACATAAAAATATATCTTTTTGGAGAGTTCTTAGATTCTTTTCCTTGTTTAGGGTTTATGAAATATTGATGAGTGCCTACCCTAAAATATTTACCATAATTCTGACACATTTAAGAACTCAATGTAGAACAATTAATTCCAGAAGTGAAGTTTTCCCTAAATAATTTCTGATGCCAAAATCATGCCATGCTGAGGCCCCCAAGCATTGATGATACCAAGAAAAAATGTAGTTTTTTTGTAATTGTAATGGTGTTACAATGCAAGCTACAACACATACACTATTTCTTAGGTGGGCTGAGTGGGAAGGAAATGATCTTTTCAACACTTAATGATTTAATACTGTTTCCTTCGTTGATTTCTAATGCTCCAAATTTCCACCAATTATAAAGATTCCCAAAAGAAAATAACGAATCCATCCAGACTCAACAGATCTAGCTGCATCCAATGACACACTTGGAGGTCTAGCTGTACAGTATCGAGAGCTCCTGTCTGATGCCGGCTCCAGTCAGTCACAGCTCTCTCTCCGCTACTCCTCTGTCACTCATTGTAACTGACTTTTCCTACCAAACACATTTCACTCCCGACTCCAACTGAGATCTCGGGGTATATTTAAAACCTTCAGTCTTTTTTCACAGAAACTGTTATTAGCCCAGGTCTACTGCAACTTAATTAGTTGTCTTACACAAGTAATACAAGTGGAACTTTATACTTAATCCTATTAAATTTAATCCGAGTTTAGCTTAACCTTCCAACCAGAACAAAAGCTTGGAATCTGGATGCTGTCCAGATCTGACTGGATGTGGATACTCCTCTTTTGACTGACCCATGGAGACTTTATGTGCTCATTCTGCATGAAGGTATTAGAAAAAGGGCTGACCCCACCCCTCAGGTACTGTGTTGCCAGTCAGCTCATACAAGTAGGTCGTCACTCTCCAAACTATTAGATGCTGAATAGAAAATAAGAATGCTGTTAAGTCCTCATTTCACACACATAAAGCCTGATGCCCAGGATGTTTATCTATCAGCCGCATATCTATCTGGAGGTCGTGTTCCAATGCCATCTTAGAGGTAACTGCATAGAAGTCAAAACCTGAAGATGCTGAGATTTGTCTCCCCGCTCTCAGCTTTGGGGAGGTTCGAAATAGAGCGCAGTGTAAGTATCTACTGATATCTACATGGAGCACCCAGTGCTTCTGTTATGACTTGTTCTTTAAATAATCTCAGGAAATTAGTCACCCCCTTTTCATTTCTCCTTTAGCTTGATTCTTGTCTCAGGCTTTCCTGTGAGTTCTAGTTATTTGTCCACGTATGTGTGCTGTCCATGAGAAACACACTAAATAAGCTATGCCAATAAAGATCAGTTAAATATGGCTCCCTCCCTATAGTAAAAAATCACCTCACAATACTCCCAAAAGAAATCATGAGGATTTCCTTTTTTTTTTAATTAGATATTTTCTTTATTTACATTTCAAATGATATCTCCTTTCCTGGTTTTCCCCTTGGGGGAAAAACAAAACAAAACCCTGTTCCCTCCCATCATGAGGATTTCTTAATTGATTTGTTTCTTTCTACATTTTTTTTTTACCATATATACTTCTAGCCGTAAAGGTCTCCAATGTTATATGTCATAGCCAGACCTCTGTTCTGTTAGTATTTTTTGCTAATAATAGTTTCTGCTAAGGAAAATAATTTCTTTCTAGAGAAATTTGGATATAGACTATTACGTTATTTAAAAACCTATACATTTAATCTGGAGTCTACTGTTACCACGTTAGAGATCGCCACGGCACAGTAAATGTTTTAGAGCACTGTCAACAGGAATATAAGCACAACTCCAGAGCTCAGGCCATTCTGCAGTTGTCCTGGCTCATTCCTTTCTTCCTTAAACCCACAGTGCTGCATGGCTTTGGTTTGTTTTGGTCAGGAAGATCCCCTTCCGCCTTCAGATGTGTTGTCTGTAACTTTATTTACTTGCTCCTTTAGCACTCTTATGACTTTCCTAGGTTTGGGGTGTCCTGCAGATAGGTTCCTATATTCTCACCCCTTTCAAAGTCTTGCTCCTCCAGGTGCCTCTCGCTGATAAACCTAACTCCTGTCAGCTATAGACATCAACGCTCCATTCATCTGAGCTGTCCTGGTGTCCCGGTCTTTCTTCACCTTCTCTGATGATAGCTCTGTGGGGGGACACCGACCTTTTAAATACAATCTCTTCATTCATTTAACCCCCAAACACTACCGCCTCTATTGAGCATCTTTTGGAGAGAAGATGGACAGGTATAGATTCCATACGGCTCCATCCTATCTACATCTTCTCCATACTGTTCTGAGTTTTCATACTTACATACCTGACCATTTCAGTGTTGGTGTTGCTTGCTTCAGATTGGAAGAAATCAGAGATCAGGGATGACTACCTGATTTAATTTATAAAACACCTTAACAAAATCTGGGGGTGCCAGGCATGTTCTTGATGTCTGGAAGTTTTGCTTTGGTGATGTCAGGAGGAGAGAAAACAACTAGACTTTGGAATAAGTTAGCTTTCTAGAAGGGCACTAACTTGCTTCTTTGAAAAATACTCTCAAAAGCAAAACCATAATTTCCATTTTTGAAATAAAGATCCATTACTCGTTTTCAACTAACAAACTATAGCAGAAAACAGTTATTTTGTACCAGAATGCTAAAGCTAAAAAAATAAAAATAAAAATAAAACAGCAAGATCAGTCTGTTTCAGGCTCTGTAGATTTAATGTGATATAAGGCCAAGCATAAGAAGGTAAGGAACACGGACTGAAAACATTCCCGGGACATGGGGAGAGCAAGGACACATGCAAAACAGCTGAGTTCCCCAAGAAACATCCTACTTCCCCAACACCAGACTATCCCCCTCCTTTCATGAAAGCATGAGTCAACTGTACATCCCTGTGAGAAGAAGTAAGGAGATTGAAGGGATGAATAAAGACTGAAGGCAAGTGCCCTGGTAAGAAATCAACTTAGAAAGAAACAAAACAGAAAAGCAGAGCTGCACCTGTAACACTAAGGCACACAGTAGGAGTAGTATCTGTACACTATGAGCACTCAGTAGGAGTAGTATCTGTACACTATGAGCACTCAGTAGGAGTAGTATCTGTACACTATGAGCACACAGTAGGAGTAGTATCTGTACACTATGAGCACTCAGTAGGAGTAGTATCTGTACACTATGAGCACTCAGTAGGAGTAGTATCTGTACACTATGAGCACTCAGTAGGAGTAGTATCTATACACTATGAGCACTCAGTAGGAGTAGTATCTGTACACTATGAGCACTCAGTAGGAGTAGTATCTGTACACTATGAGCACTCAGTAGGAGTAGGCTATCTTCTTTCAAGAAACAGGCAGTGTGGTCAATTTATACAATCCCGAAGAAACGGGCTTTCTTAGAGGTCTTAGGCTGCCAAGGATATGAGAATACAAGAGACATGGAACAGGCCAGGAGGCAAACCTCCCTAGGCCAGCATAGTTGCGCTAGCAAGTGAAGCCTAACAGTGCTTCTCTACCTACTCAGACAGGGAGAATACTCGACCGAAGAGCCTCCGCTCCATTAGATGGAGCAAGTGCTAAGCACTGGAACAACTTTATATCCTCAAACACCAGGAGCAGAGGAGGGAAGGGGCCGCAGGAAGGCATGAATAACGCCTGTCACTGTCCTGTGACATACCCACTGTCACAAAAATGAGAGGGACAAATGTGGGCAGAAGGATTGTGTTTCTTCGCCTTTCCTCTGGTACCTACCTCTATTGTTCCCTAAACCTGTCCCTGTTCAAGAGACTCCTTTCAGCAAATCATTCGGCTGGAGTCAGAAGGTGACCTTAGCCTCTCCTGGCCGGCCAATCTTCCTGCAGGTAACTTCAAAACCTATTCAATTTCTCTGGCCTCCTTTTCTCCACTTCTCTTTCCTTCTAGGTCTTAGTCACAAAGGCAGGTGCCAATTTGCAGGGCTGCCTTAGGCAATCCCTGACCTGTTGCTCCCACACAATGGAAAGGGAACCAGGATGCTGAAAGGGCTCTCAGGAGGTTCCAAGGGTGAAGAAAATACTTCTCTACCAGATCGCCTGATAAATTCTTCATTCTGTGGCCAACACCCATTCCCAGCCCCACCCCCACCCCACCCCCGCCAATCTCCAAAGAGGAAGCTGCTTGGTTTGAATTCTACATGGTGCCCCCGTGTATAAAGTCTTTACTAAGTGATCAGGTCATACTCTACAGGTGACCCTGCAACAAAGAGACAAGCCGTGTTGCTCTGCAGCCTGTGTCAGCAATGTGGAGATCACAACTTCTGCCACTGAAAATTAATAAATCACATAGACCACGCCATTTCAATCCTTCTTCTTCCTGCTTCCGTATGAAAACGCCCAGAGTCTCTGGCTTCTTTTTCACTAGTTACCTAGGTGGATTTTCCTTTATCCTCTGATTGGCCTTGAATTTTCTGAGTACACAGTAAAATCACATATGGAAAATTACTAAACACAAAATACAACCTTCTAACCTAATCACTGAAGTACCCTCTATCTCTGAAGAAGGGAAATTGTTATTATTATTTTTTTAATGAAAGGCTCATTGAGGAACAGATGGAAGCAATAAAAAGCATTTCCAGGCAACCTAATATGCAAATAATTTTGAGCTGACGTTACTCCAATTCTGGACTATTCCAATGCTGTCTATCACATGGCTACTTACAGATAAGGCAAGCATCTTTAAAGGTAGGCTCACTTCAGGTTCACAACTGACAGGGGTCAATAGTAGCTTGAGGTTGCTGGCCATAGTATCCTCACAACAAAAGAACAATTTTCAGTTCCTCCTGTGTTTTTGATGTGGAAACAGTTAAAAGCCCAAAGGAGCTTTAATCAATTCTTAAGTTGCTCGAATTAATCCGTTCACATTTACTCCAGCAGTTTTGCTGGGCAGGAGACTTTCATGAACCAACACACAAGACTGCCCTCCACCTGTCTCTTACACACACACATACACACACACACACACACACACGCACACACACACCCCTACCTCCTTTAAAAGGTCTTTATCACGTTGTATTCCACCAGACCTAGCAACCTAACTGTAGGCAGGAAAGCCAGTCCTTAGAAATGGTGCTGATAAAGATGTCAGAGACAGGGCAGGTCCTTTTGCATGCTAATTCCTGCTTATTCTAGCAGTACCTGCAAACATAGCTCTAAACAGACTATTTCTAATACAGGGAAAGGTAATTACACTCACAAAGGCACCTCTGTGTCAGTCGGGCACCAGGAGCCAGCAGGTCTGGGGGACTGGGGCTTAACAGAGACTCCAGCAGTGAATGCACATTGTCTAGCATAGGGGAAAATGCCAGACTGGGGGACCCCCACAGTATTCAAGACAACAGTGGTGCACCTTGTCTGAGGAGGTTATTTAATGCTTCTGGCACCTGTCGTCAGAGCCACCCCCTTTCCCA
This sequence comes from Mastomys coucha, assembly GCF_008632895.1. Classification (NCBI taxonomy): domain Eukaryota; kingdom Metazoa; phylum Chordata; class Mammalia; order Rodentia; family Muridae; genus Mastomys; species Mastomys coucha. The sequence goes on from NW_022196903.1 coordinate 2,601,564, forward strand.
ACCTTACAGGTTTAGAATTTATTTGGCATGCATAATTGTATATTTTGATCTGGAGCTGCAAACAATGGGCAGCGTGTCATGGCCTGATCCCTTAGCATTCCTCTTGGCTTCCCCTCAGAAAGTTAACCCTTCCATGCACAGCTTGGCAGTAGCTGGGGTTTCTGCCCTAGACTCAATACCCCGTTTCATTAATAAGGGGGTGGGGAATTATGTAATATACTTCGAGTAAAACACAAACTGCTTACAGGTAAATAACTGGGATGAGATGCAAAAACAAACAAACAAACAAACCAAAACTCTGGTATGTTTCAAAGCATCATCTCAACTTTTGAATATGACTACAGAATGGTAATAACATGGGACTTGAGCAGGATCTTGCTAGGAATTCTCTCCAGTGTTAAAACATGCTATGAAGATAGTACTGCTGTTAAAACCAATAAACCAACCACCAACTGAAGATGTCAAGGAACAACCAATGACTTCGATTTGAATATGAAATACAAGAGTCCTATCGGGCTCTCATCAGGGGATTTTGGTGACATTGTTTTCTTCTTAATTTCATTGGGATGATAAAAAAAAATCTTGGCAGCCTGGCATCTCTTGGTGGAAACACCACACATTGGTTCAGTTCCTATGTGACTGTAAGCTGCTCTGTTACCAACAGGGCTGTCACTCAGATGCACTAAAGCCCTGTGACACAGATTATTTTAGTATGGAACTTTAGTCATCAGCAGGGCAGCAACATGTGAGATGTTGCTTTACTATTCTGACTCCTTCTTCTTCCTCCTTTTCCTCCTCTCTCCTCTTTCTCCTAGCTACATCCATGCCTGGCATATTCTTTGTCTGTTTCCTCTGTTTACCTTAATACTGTTTGTAAATTTATCCTCCTTCTGTGCAACACACATTCTTCAGACTATTTAAATTAAAAGCAGTCCTCATTTTATCATTATGACTATTAATTACAGCTAATAATATTAATAATATATTTACACATATGCACACACACAAACACACACAAACACACACACACACACACACACACACACACACAAACACACACAAACTAAGACAATGCTATCAAACAGTTCCTAGGGTTTCCATTTCATTCCTGCTGTATGATTACCTAGTTTCATTTTTTCTTCTTCCTTATGTGGATTGTAAATTTCCCCCTTTTCTCTCTTTCGAAATAGAACTAACCGGGGCTTGTGTCTATGGCTCAGCCATTCTAGGAAAAGATGCTGTCATGAAGCTATAGTGACAGAGTTCCTTTCTTTTGTTCCTTTGTCTTCATTTTCTGACTACGTCTCATCAAGTAGTCTGTTTAGTCTGGAAGTACATAGACCAGACAAGCCTCAAACTAAGAGACCTGTGTACCTCTACCTCTTGCATGGACCACCACCATGCCTGGCTTAATGACTAATTTGGCAAGCTTCTTGAGTTTTGTCAATCTTTCTTATTTTTTAAAGATTTTTTTGTTACCCTTGTTTCTAAAATATCCTTTTACAAAGTATGGAATTCTAGTCTGAAAGGTTTTCTCCCCCTCCATACATGAGGACACCATGTGAAGAACTGTCCTTTGAATTGGGATCTGTCATCGTCTCTGGCACTGAGGAGCCTCTCTGCAGCCATGAGAGTCTGCACTTTGAATGAGCTACATCGAGGTTGAATATTTTGATTCATTCTGTTCCTGCAATTTGTTCTACTTCACTAGTCCTGGAAACCTTCAGCCACCAGGTCTGCCTTCAGCCATCAGGCCTGCCTTCAGCCACCAGGCCTGCCTTCAGCCATCAGGGCTGCCTTCAGCCATCAGGGCTGCCTTCAGCCATCAGGCCTGCCTTCAGCCACCAGGTCTACCTTCAGCCATCAGGCCTGTCTTCAGCCACCAGGTCTGCCTTCAGCCATCAGGGCTGCCTTCAGCCATCAGGTCTGCCTTCAGCCATCAGGTCTGCCTTCAGCCATTAGGTCTGCCTTCAGCCATCAGGGCTGCCTTCAGCCATCAGGCCTGCCTTTCCTTCTGACTTTCTTCCATACTTAGTAAGCTATCTCAAAATTCTCAATCTTGGGTTCTCTGCTTTCTGAAAAAAGCCCTACCTTCCAGTTCTCTAATTCTTTATTTAGTTATGCTCAAATTTGTCACCCACTGAATGCACAATTCTAATCATCATAATTTTACTTATTAGTTTTTTTCTTAAAAAAATAAATCTTCAGTTTACATTTCCAACAGTTTTAAGATCTTCACATTTTTGTTTAGAGTACTTCCTACTCCTGTCATCTCTTATTGCTTTGTGTGACTTAAGATCTTTGTTCTTTTATTCACTGTGGAGCAGTACCTGAAAAATCCTTAGAGGTCAGGGTTGAAAGTGGGTTCCTTCCCAGAAGACTAGTGCTACTTTGTGTCAGTCCCATAGGGACACTCCCATCATGGCATTCCGCACCCCCCACCCCCAACAGAGAAATACAAATTCAGCCTGTAAACTCAAGTCAGACCAGCTTAACAGGCAGTGTTGGAAGAGGGATTCCTCCCCGCTTCTCTTCTCCCCACAGGCAAGGCCATGTTCCTTGAAAATGATATGGGAAAGTGCACACTTATTTTGCCATCCACCAAGGATATATATAGCCTTTGGAGGTTGTAGTTTTGTGGAGGAAGATTGTTTAGCACCAGGAATGGGGTCAGAGAAGTGGTGCTCAGGCAGAAAAGATGCACATGCCAACAGGCCTGGGTCTGCACAGAGGGGTGACTTCTGAGAACCAATATCCTCTGAAGTTCTGTGACCACTTCCCCTAATCCCAGCCATATCCTTTCGTCTTCAGTACTTCAGGCATTACTAAGACATCTGTTTGGCAAATGGCTTTCAGCTGCAGGTGCCTGCTGAATTCACCAACCTTTGTATTTCCTTCCTTAGTAACTCATGAAAAGGCCTTTACAAAGTATGTTCCTCAACATTTTTAGTTGTTTACATGTGGATGCTCTGGCAATGGCTGGAAACCCTACAGAGAGCCCTTCCTGAAGGAATCCTTAAACCCATCTTTACACTATGTCTTACCAAGTTTCCTTCAAAACACCAAAGAGCACACATGCAGTACCCCCCACGATTAGCTTCTCATTTCTTCTTACTCCTTCATTGTACTCAGTGAAGGTTATTTCTCAATAACACTAGCAGTTATGGATGACCCCAGCTAGGCCAGAATTCCCTTCCTCCTTTGTACTGGCTGGTTTTGTGTGTCAGTTTGACACAAGCTAGAGTCACCAGCGAGGAAGAAGCCTCAGCTGAGGACATACTGCCATGAGATCCAGCTCTAAGGTATTTTCTTAATTCATGATCAATGAGGGAGGGTCCAGCCCATTGTGGGTAGTGTCATCCCTGGGCTGGTGGTTCTGGGTTCTATAGAAAGCAGGCTGAGCAAGCCATGGGAAACAAGCCAGTTAAGCAGTACCTCTCCATGGCCTCTGCATCAGCTCTTGCCTCCAGGTTCCTGCACTGTTTGAGTTTCTGTCTTGACTTCCTTCAATAATGAACAGCAATATGGAAGTGTACCAAATAAACCCTTTTCTAGTAAACTTGGTTTTTGGTAATGGTGTTTCATTGAAGCAATAAAACCCCTAACTACGGCAAGTGTTAACATGGAATACAAAGTTAGTCAAGTGCTCACTCATTGCAAGGTGGATGGAAGGGAAGACCACTTCCAATAGGCAAGAAGTGAATGGCTTCCAAAGAAACAAATATTTGAATACTGTCTGGATTCTAAATCATGGAGCACAGGCCTTGCAATCAGAGGACTTTCTCTAGGTCAACTTCCTTATTTATAAACTTTACAGAGACATTACATGTAAATTTAGTATTAACATAAAGTGTCTAGTATAATGTCTAGTATAGGGTCCTCAAAAAAGAGTCCTCAAAGCCGGGCGGTGGTGGCACATATCTTTAATGCCAGCACTTGGGAGGCAGAGGCAGTCGAATTTCTGAGTTCGAGGTCAGCCTGGTCTACACAGTAAGTTCCAGGACAGCCAGGGCTACACAGAGAAACTCTGTCTTGAAAAAAAAAAAAAAAAAAAAAAAAAAAAAAAAAAGGTGACACCAATCACCATTGTCAACGCTCAGTATATTAACAAGTGCCAGCTGTGAAGCAACTCTGGCTTCACAACTAAATCATGAAAGGGTGTATTTTTGGTCTTGAAAGTCAAACTGCTTTAGTGAAGAACCCAATCCTACTAAAGACACTTATATAAGTTCCTTTAACTGATCATTCTCCACACAGGCCTCTGGCTGCCACAGACCTATCTTTTTAACAGAGTGGTTAAGTAACATTTCCTTAGCAGGCTGTCCCTTAGTATATACCTCAGCCACAATGAGAAAACAGAGAATGAGAAGTCTGACTTGGTAGAAAGAGAAACATATCCATCACTTCTGGAAAATATCTTGGGAGTAGTCTATTAATAGAGGGCCATCATCAGCCTACCTCCTTTCTAACTGTATTACAGTCTCACAGTTTAGATTCTTCAGGCTCATTGTAAAGATAACAGACCAAAAATTGAAAACAACAAAACAAAATAATAGACTTGCTAAAAATGCTTGCCTCTGGAAAGACAGAATCACAGAAGCTTAGGTGTGAACAAGGTAACGTCTTATTGTCATAAACCCCTTTGAAGCTGAATTTTCTGTGTTGACTATTAGAATACTTTAAAGAAGTTGATGGGATCACAATGCCATGTTTACATTCCTCCAGGGCCACTGCCTTCATGTACATATTTCTAACTTCAGTTAATGGAGTTCTTGCGTGCAACACTTGGTGACTGAACACAAGGAAAGTTGTGGTTTGAACAATAATGGCTCCCATAGACAAATATGCTTGAATGCTTGGTCCCTAGTTAGTGGGACTCTTTGAGAAGGATTATGAGGTGTGACCTTGTTGGAGGTGTGTCCCTGGGGTTGGGCTTGAGGTTACAAATGATCACACCAGGAGCTGGAGAGATAGCTCAGTGGTTAAAAGCACTGGCTACTCTTCAGAGGTCCAGAGTTCAAACCCCAGCAACCACATGGTGACTCACAACCATCTGTAATGGAATCCAATGCCTTCTTCTAGTGTGTCAGCAACAGCAAACTCATATACATAAAATGTGTGTCTTGTAGGTGTGTGTCTCTGTCTGTCTGTCTGTCTGTCTCTCTCTCTGCTCCAGTACCACGTCTACTTCCTGCCATGATGATCATGGACTAACCCTCTAGCAAGTCCCCAGCTTGGTCATGGTGGCCCTTCTCAGCAATAGAATAGTAAGTAAGACAATGGTCAATCATTTGTGTTTTTTAAGCACCACCCTCTCCTACAGCTTATTTAAACACTCAATTCCACTAATCATATTTCTAAAAGCCATCTTCCCTTTACTTGCTCTTCCAGTATTCTAAGGGTGGGTGCAGTGAAGCCTACCTGTAATCCTGGTGCTGAGGGGAAGACTGCAGGATTAGGAGTTCAAGGTCATCCTCCCTGGCTACATACAGAGTTTGAAGCTAGCCTAGAAAATAGGAATCGCCCCTCAATCTCTCAAAAATAACAACAAATAAGGAACTAAAGGCCCAAAGCAGTAAGTGGTATGCCCAGTCCAAGTGATGGTGACGGTTGGGGAAAGGGAGATAGAAGAGTTGAATGGAGAACCTCAGAGATTGCCCAGGGCTAGGGCAAAACTGAAAGAACATTGTAGGAATTCTTCCATAATCTTTGAGCTGACACTCTCCAGCTAAAAATTATGATTAGTAACTAATGCATCTACTGCACTTTGTGCTAAGCTCTAGCCAACGTATTTTATATGCACACAGGATGACTACTTCCATGGTAATTTAAGGTAATATATATGTGTTCTTTCCTACCTGTCTCAATAAAAATGCTATAAGATACATCAAATCTCAAAGAGGGATGTGGTTGAGTTTGAAGTCCAGACTCACCACTTAGATGACCTAAACCCATCAACCCTTCCTTTTCTTCCATGTAATTTGGAGCTTAAAAAGAAAGAGTGTCTGCCTGATAGGCTGTGGTGAGGATTAACTGATATAGAGCAGACGCAGCTACATGCATGGGTCTGGGAGAAGCTCTCCATAAACAGTAGCTTGAACGAACTTGCAACTATACACACGCTGCCCCGCCCCTGAGTCTCTCTCTCTGAATCCTGAACATTCTAACCATAGCTGATCTTGCCAGCCTTCAGCTGTGTCAAATACTGCCTTCTTTGGCTCCTTTTCTTCTGTCTACAGATAGAAATTTCTCCCAATAAAATAACAACAACAACAACAACAACAAAAGTTGGTCTGGGAGGTGCTCCGAGTACTATGGCACATACCCAGCATGTACTAAGCCCCAAGGTTGACTCCCAAGCATTGCAAAAGACAAACACAATTAAGACAAATTATAATAGTAATCTCTCAATGCTCCCTCCTCTCCTAGAAAACATAATCCCTTGACTTTTTTTCTAGTTGCTATTTTCTTTCACAGTAAAACTCCTAGGTTGAGCGGTTTATGTGCTTGTATTTCCTCATGGAGCCTTCTGTTTCCACGATTCTATTTCCACTGGCTTCTTAATGAGAGCCATTGGCCTGAATCTTTAGCATCAAAGGCCTTAGCTTGCCTTTTGCTCCCTTTGCTGCTCCATTCCCTTTTCCCCATCGCTCATTCCTCCCCAGGTTGCTACAAAGCTGTTATTTCCAGCCTCCATCTTTGAGCTATACCTGCTTTTTCCCCATCTGTAACTCCTCCTCATTGGGGCTCTTTGTGCCATCATTAGCTTCCTGCAGACAGAGATATCAACACTCCTGTAGTGCTATGCCCACAGATACTCACACAGCATCTCCTGTGTCCATCCCCCTGCCTTCTAGAACCTTCACAAGAGAAAGAAAACTGTAGACGGATCAGGAAGAGTCTGTCTTTGTTCTGCTTGCCTGCGTCACCAAGCTACACTTCCTTACATTTCTGGATCGCTGTTTCTCAATGACAGGAAGAAGAGCAGACAAAAGAGCTTTTAAGTTTCTTGAAGTTTCTCCAATTCTGAAGTTCCAAAAATCCGATCACTGCCACATTTACTCTCTCCCTTTTGTGCTTTTCAGGACTTTGCAAGACTGAAGCTTACTTCAAATGTATCCTTAATTTCTGTGCTAACTGTCACTGCTCCAGTCGGGTCAGTGTCACCATGCTGCAGCCATAGCCTTCTCTCCTCCCTGCCTTACTCTCCATCACGGTAGTGTACAGGCCGAAACTACAGTTCCTGTCCTCAGACCTTACTGGGCCTCCACCCAGCTAACAACGGGATACCTTTCCGCATCCTCACCTTCAGGGAGCCCCCAGCCTCTTCGCTTGTGAGTGGGACCTGCTTCCCTCTCAGCTCTGCATTCTTCTGACAGTTGCTCTTGACTGCATACAGACCGCATTCCATAGATCTGGGAACCACGTGACTACAGCCATGAGATAGTAGCATGCTTCCATAACCATCCCTGGTTGGTTCCTTCCCAGCACCGAGACAGAGTGCACTGGGAGAAAGGGACCTCCCTGTTTTCCATCCTAACTTTGTAGTATTGTGCTCGTTCTTTGGTCATTATGCAGCAGTTCGCTTGTTTTCTGTACTTGGATGCCTTCGTTTGTAATGGGGAAAAAGATTTGGCTTCCAGTTACCACTTATTTGCCCAACAATCATTTATCTGGGGTCTAATCCTGTGCCAGAAAAGGCTACAAGGCAGCAGTAAGCAAGATAAGTCCCTTATCACAGACACTGAAGAAAAAGGAGGTACAGGCACACAGAAAGTGCCAGACGGTCACACTAGCTCTTAGCTAACGGTACTTGAGATGTGACCTCAAGGCAGTGGCCATATTTCTAAGAATGCACCAGCTCAGCTAAGATGTGAAGGAACAAGTCTTCAGCAATATTTGATATGTTGGCTTTCTTGAAGAAGGCTGATTGACTCTTCCTAGCCTCCAAACTGTGTGCAGCACCTCAGCTTTCCACTGCCACCTTCTAAGTGGCCATAACAGGACCAGAGTCAGCTTTCAGAATAAGTGCATTCACTAATCTGCCTCCACAATTTCTTTTTTCCAGATGCCCTGTAGTCTGTTCAGACTTGTGGCTTTCACATAATGGCATGAGTTTACCTTTCCTCTGTCCCTCTTCATGGCATTATAGTTTGTTTTCTTTTTTAATTCAATTTTAATTTTATTTTATGAGTATTAATGTTTTGCCTGCTGTGTGTATGCCGGTGTATGTACTGAGGGTGTGCCCGGAGCCAGCAGAGGCCAGAAAAGGGTGTCATATCCCCTGGAACTGAAGGTATGGATAGTTGTGAGTCACCAGATAGATGCTGGGAATTGAAACTGGGTATTCTGGAAGAGCAGCCAATGTTATTAGCTGCTGAGACCTCTCTCTAGCCCCTACTCATTCCTTTTCAGCATTTTTTCCATTGTCCAATATACCACAGTACGTTCATCCACTCATTTACTAAGGGACATATTCACTGCTTCTAGGTTTCGGCAATTATAAATAAAGCTTCTCTAAACAATAACGTGTGCTCAGAGAGTGGATTACTTTTATTTACATTATTCCAGCTGCTGGGTTTTGGAACAGCTAAGAGTCACAGAAAGCCCTCAGGAGGCTGGCTCCCACAGAGGTCCAGATAGAAGCAGAAATGGGAATAGCCACTAAGGTAGATGCAAAGTGACAACGTGCTCCCTTCTCAGCTGAGGTATTCTCAGAAAACAAACAAATACCCACACAATTGCTTTCTTCATGTGGGACAGAGATACATAAAAAGAGATACTTTATAAGCTAAGCAGACAAATGGGTGAGTATTCTCATAGGTGCTTGTAATATTAATAGAATGAAGTTGATAAATAGGTGCAATAGATTAAATCCACTAATATTGAAATGTTTACACAAAGTGATTTACAACTTCATTTCTAAGAATCTGTGTTTTACATACACTCCCAAAGGTATGCCAAGCACACACAGGAATCCATGGCCTAACTTCTAATATCTCTATAAGGGATAATATGTTACGGTCCATTTTCAGTATGAGGCTTATAGTTCATCAGTTATAGATAAGTGGGAGGCGCCGGGCCTCTCTCTCCCTGGCTGGCAGCTGGCATCGGCTTCTCTGAGGACTCTGAGAGTTGCAAAGTCATAGGTGATGTGCTCTACGAGTGAGCCTGTGATCAGAAAACGGGTTAGCTTCAAGGCCCAGAATATTCATTAGTCCCAGCCTAGAGGGGAGGAGAACACGGACTTCTCCAGTTTGGAAGACATTCAAAATACCAAATCAGTGTGCCAGCCAGTCTTTACGCTGTGTCCTAGTCTGCAGTGTATTAGTGTATTCAAAGCTGCTTCTCTTTCACTAATCTCTTGAATTTGTTGTAACCTACTTCCAACATCTCTAAAATTAGAAAGGAACAATTACTACTGATGATAAGAAACCAGTTAAAAAACTTATCTTACTAACACACACACACACACACACACACACACACACACACACACACACACACACACACCTTAAAACCATGTGGCTATGAAAACGACAGAAGAGACCTCGGATGCACTGTGCTTAGAAAGGCTGGATTTATAAGGCACTGATACTCTAGTATAGTTTGGGTGACAGAGAATTAGAGTTTTACTCTCGTATCCTGGACGATTTGAGCTTTTGAAACGGAGAAGCTGATGCTACACTTGCTCTCAGAGCACACCGACAATAGCGCCACCAACCTATTCACACAAATGGTTGAGCATGTAAGCGTTTTTAATGTATACAGATTTAAAACAAACCTATCTGGACAATGCCCAATAGAGTGTCATAAAGCGAATGCTTTGATTAGAACACAGTAAGAGGAGCCCATGTTCCTAGACGGCCTCTCCCTGGCAGCATTAGCCAGGGAGATTATAGTAAAACCCTTTTTGTTAAAGCAAGGTGGCACTCATCCATACTCTTCGGTAGCCAAGTTATGTCTGAAGAGGCCAGCGGTCCCCATGCTGCTTGCTAGTGAAACTTTTTGACCTCCATTCGTTGGGCTTCCATTTAATGCTAAAGAATCAGCTTTATACATTGACAGCTCCAGCACAAAGGTAAATCTACACAGTTGTCTTTCTATAGCAGATGATTTACTTTATGCTACAGGAACTTAGGCCCTAAAACAGGGTAAGAGAACTACATCCACACCCACATACGAGGCCATTGCTCTGTCCCTGCTCCTCATTCTCTGTGCACTCGCATGTGTGTGTCACCTATACACACACAGCACAGGTAAGGACTCCACCGCTGAGCTGCAAGTGCAGACCCTGCATTCTCATGCTCTGAGAACAAGCAGTGCATGGGCATTAGTTTTACTTTTTGTTTTTTTCATATTAAATAGCCTTTCGAAGGCAATTACTTATTCTCCCTTTATTTCCATCAGCTCTTTCCTGTCTGCCTTAACTAAGTCTCAAATGCTACTACCAGGTTTTGTTTACATAGTTCACTGCATCTTCACTAAGTTATTTCTAACTTCAGGAGTAGAACGTGTTTACTGTACTCATTTTGACTTCTCAGTTGCAAAT
>NW_022196903.1:2612125-2619417 GCF_008632895.1 Mastomys coucha
GCCACGTACTCTAAGTGCCATTTACTGGGAGGTCACAGAAGGCTAAAGTACTTTGCAAGTCAATCAGTGAGGAAAAGCAGAAAGCTTGGGCAAATCAATTCAGTTAAGGTTAAGCTCAGCAGTCCTAAACACACAGACAGACTCAATCACACACCCCCTCGGGCCTCCAGTATTGTAATGTTAACAGAGCAAACAAAGGGGACCCTGGGAAAGAGAAGGAAGAGCATCTGCCCCAATAAAAGTTAGGACAGGGGTCCTCCTCTTAAAGACTTACCCGAAGGAAGGGGCATCTAACAGCCTTAAAGTATCGGGTTGCTCCGGCCATTTGCATTTTCTCTAATGAACTAAAGCTACTTCAGGAGTAGAAAGCTCTACCTCACAATCCCCTGGAACCACAAGAAAACTAGAGTCACAACGATGCTCACCCGCTAGCAGTTCTTAAAGAGATGTCTGACCAAGGAACAGTGAGGTAGAGAGGCCTGGAGTCCATGAAACAAACACGGAGTAACAAAATTGAAATTGTCTGGGGGGAAGCCACAAGCAGACATCACCAGAGAGGTCCCAACTTCTGGGCAACCCTTGATTTTCTGGGAATTTCTCTGAAGAATGGTGGAAAAGGCCAGGGCACTTTCACACAATGAAAACCAACTTTTCAGCTCAGTCACTAGTAACTTCATGTGGTAATTACCAATTCACCAAAACAGCATTTTGCAAGGCAGCGCCAAGCCTTGTGGAATGCTTCTGAACTAGATTAAACCACTAGACTAGTAATTAACTAATGTATGGGAGAGTGCTCTTGCTCAAACGTGAGTGGTCTTGCTCATTTCAGAAAAGCAACTTTAGCACAAAAGTGCAAACAAGCATTGGTTGAGCCTCGATCTCAGCTCAAATACTGCGGCTGGCAGCCGCTGCTCACAACTCCAAAACCATGGTGCCAGTGACTTCCAAGGAGGGTTACAGGGGATTAAGATTGAGAGATAATGTGAAGACAGAAAGCACCAAGCCCCAGCCTGGTGTCATCTGCAAGAGTCGCACAGTCTGCTCTTGTATCAGCAAACAAGTTTCTACCATTTCATCTACAGAGATATTTTGATAACAGTCACTACTATCATACCAAGTGCTTTTTACTAGACAGCCTGTTGAAAGGCTGCCTGGCATCCTGTCAAAGTGACAAGCTACTACATCATGTCACAGACGGCAAGGACCTACAATGTTAGAACAGAGGGTGTTTGCTCTCGACAATACTGTTGACTTCTTATAGCTGGTAACATATGTGTAAACAAAATAACTATAGACACCATGTTTGCTGCTCAATGACAGGATGAGCATCTTTGGTGCTCTTTAAAAACAAAAGAGCCAACACATCAAGGGCCTTAGGGATGGTTTTGTGGGTAAAGCCACCCTGCTCCAAGCCTGGCAACCTGAGTGTGAGCACACAAACCAATGTAAAGGTGGAAAGACAGAAATGACTCTTCATATTTCATATGTGTCCTTTGACCTTGATATGCATGCGCATGCACACACACACACACACACACACAAACACACAGACATGCAAAATTAGAAACAAAACCACTCCACATCCACGTATTTATTCCAAACTATCTCACACACCTAGCTTCCTTCTTAGGCGAAGCCCAGTAGTGAGAGGCCCATTTTATCTGATTCTAGAGACAGACCACCAGGTACTCTAACAACCACAGGTTCTGGAGGAATGCAGAGAGCCATTTGGGGTGAGTAGAGTTGTCTAAAGGAAGCTCCATTGAAAGCAATTCTGAATATTCACTGAGGTCACCTGCAGAACCCAGAAACAAGCAAAGTATTGGAGGAATGGGAAGTTAAACAGCCCTCTGAAGGCCCTAACTGCTCAGAAGGATCAGCTGTTACCTGTGCAGGGTCCTTTGTACACACATGGGATGATGAGGGAGGGGAGACTTCAGTGTCTCAGTGTTAATCTAGTAAATTCCTAGGGCCTTGGACATCAGAAGCACTTCATGTGCATGGCTTAGGTGAAAATAAAGACAGTGCACTCTAGAAGTCAACCTAGGTTGTGTCCAAAAGCAGTAAGGAATGGTGGGGTACTGCTTGAAAATTTAAAATTCACACAGATATTTTGAATAAAACATCTTGATTTGTGTATATACTCTGTTAATTATCTATATTTCTGCACACATCATTTAAGCTGCTTTAGGCAGACTTTGAATTTTCACCCCATTCAGCAGCCATTGAGCTGGCAAAACAAAATCTTATTGGAAAAGAGTGGGCACCTTTTGTTCAATAAAATTTAGTGCTGGGCATAGATGCAGATAACTTTATTTTATTTTATATTTTGAGACAAGGTCTCTCTGTGCACCTTTGGCTAGCTTTGAACTCTCTATGTAAACCAGGCTGGCTTTGAAAGTCTCTGTCTCTCCCTCCCAATACTGGTATTAAGGGTTATTCCATAGCAATTCTGTGGTAGAAAAATACTGAAAACTTTTCAAATTTCCATGAAAAATTGGCATTGTTGTCCTGGAAAACCATTTTATAAACAAAAACTAAGTAAGATTTATAATAATTAAGAAGAGGTAGCAATACAGGAGAGTCACCTGGTGCCAGGATACACGTAGAATCAGAAAGTTCTTGATCTAAGAAGCTGGTATGCGGTTGGGGAGATGGCTCATACTCTGCTTGTCATTCAAGGTTAAAGACCTCAGTATGATCTCTAGGGCACATCTAAAAAGCTAGCTGTAGTCACATGCCTCTAAGCCCAGACAGAGTTGGCGAGGTGGAAACAGGAGTCATTTCAACTTACTGCAAGACAGTCTAGCCAATCAGTGGGTTCCAGATTCAGTGAGGAACATCATAAAAGAGTAGAAAGCAGTAGAAGACACTCAATATTGACCTCTGGCTATCATATGCATGTGTTCACATCCAAACATGTGTGTACCCACCACCCCATGTAACACACACACACAAATAACAAAGAAAATCAAGTTCTTATATCAATATAGGTCAAAAAACAAAAAACAAAACAAAACAAAACAAAACAAAAAGCTGCAGCCAGTGGGTGAGGTCAGTGTCACTGAAGAGACCTGTGCTGACAGACTCTGTCAGGAGCCACTCCCTTCACAGTGATCCTGAGTTTTTGGATCTAAGGACAGTTTGCTGGCAGATGGAAGGAAGGCATGACTCCTAATTGGCATGATAGTGTCCTCTGGGTTCTAGCAGAACTTATGTGCTTAAAATAACAATAATTAAGCAAATCAGTACAAATTAAGTTACCTTGTAGATGCCAAAGAACCCCAGGTCTCGCACCACAGACAGAGCGCTGACTCGAGGGCCAGTGGTAATCTCTCCGGCCACTTGCAAGCGGATCTTGACTATTTCTAAAGGATTGGTGAAAATCACTTGGGAGCCTCCAGCCTAAAGAGAAAAGGGAAAATTTAGGATCAAAGCTGAAACATGTTAAGGGATGAAGGTTAGAAGAATATTTTCTATCCTCCTAGGATTATGGTCTCAGATCATTTGGTTCTATCCACCAATTAAGACAGCGGTTGATCAGTAAGATGGCTTATATGGGTAAAGGTGCTTGCCACCAAGACTGAGAACCTGAGTTCAATTCTTGGGACTCACATGATGATGGAAAGAAAGAGTTGACTCCTGTCAAGTTATTCTGTGACCTTCTCGAAATACAACTAGTGAATCAAAAAAATCCACTTATGAAAGGAAGCTTCCAGGACAGAGATTCGAGTTTTGTGGAGAACACAAGAACACAAAGAGCTGAGGGAGACTGCTGTGGGCTCCACTCACCCTGAAATCAGAGGGAACTCTAAGTGGTAAGCGCAAAGCCTTTGCATGCACAAGACTCTGGGTTGATCCCTCACACCAGAAAAACAGGATTTCAGGAGGCACGGATAACTGCTACCACAACACCCTAGCCAAGTATACAAAAGCATCCCTAGACTAAAGTCAAAATAACAAAACAAAAATTAATTAATATTCAAATAAACAAATTTCCATCTCAGTATAGGAGGGAGCAAGCAGGACAACTTGCATCACAGATGTCCTGATTCTGGCACTGATTTTAAAATTGCCAAAGACTTGGAAGAAAATCATAAGAAGAACCAGCAGGATTCATATTCCGTTTTATTTACCGTTACAACTTTATTTATACATTGCCTATGTGTAGAATCATTCTTTGTATATGAACTAAATGATACACTGAATGGTAAAGATATGAATTAAATTGCTTACAGCCTAAACTTCGCACACTGTGTGCTCATTTGCTCTGATGGCTGGGTATCACACCCCCAAAGTTGCCAGTGAAATGTTTAAAGAGTACAACACAGGAAACCTCATTTCGAAGCTAAGTCCATATTAATTGTAAGCCTGTGTTTTTTTTTTTTCCTTAATGGTCTTCAAGTTGTTATTTCTTAATTAGAAATATACCAAATTTTATATAATCCAACTAGGATTAGTCACAATGTGGCACAGTTCTGAATGTGTATGATGTCACCAATGCCAGGCCACAGATATGAGGCTCAAACAGCTTAAGAGAAGCAAACCATCATGGAACTAGATAAATTAGGGCCAATATCAAATGGAAGTGCTCCCTGGAAGATTCTCAACTCTTGGGACTTAACACATACTA
Organism: Mastomys coucha; assembly: GCF_008632895.1. NCBI lineage: Eukaryota > Metazoa > Chordata > Mammalia > Rodentia > Muridae > Mastomys > Mastomys coucha. Next base: position 2,616,759 of record NW_022196903.1, read on the forward strand.
TCTCTCAAGTGGTCTGTCTGTACTAAATGATATGCATTAAGCTCTGAGGGTAGTCTCTGAAGTACTGTTTATAGTATCATGCAGTAAGACTAAGAACAACATAAATGTCCAATGGTGAGAACAGATTAAATGAATTTGAGTACACCCATGCACTGAATACTAGGCACCAAGTACTGTGTTACATGTTCACTGTACATGTTAAGTGCAAAGTGTTAGCACACACAGAGAAGACCCACACCAAAGGGATACTTCAGAGGTGATAAAATGACAGAGTTTAAATTTTTCTTAGTAAATTTTAAATTTCTGTATAGATGCTGTGCTACTAGGACAATGATGCTAACAAAAAGTGGAAGAAATGTCTATTGTTTTTCTCTTTTCAACAATGCAGAATCTTCATCAGGACACATTTGTTTTAAACCAAAACAAACTTTCCCTGTCTCTGCATTTACAGAGCAGTGGTGCTCATGCATTTCTTGGATACAGGCTACCGCTTCCTGTTCACTCCCATGATGTTTCTTGTCCATCCCCTTGTCTAGGAGGCCATCCAAACAACTTGGGAGGTCCTGGGAAGGCCTTCATAAAGTAGGAAACAGAGCCTAAGATAGCATGTCTTGGAGCTTCTGTGTTTGCCTGGTCCATACAATAATATCTCGTCCTTTGCTCAGAAGAGCTGCGCTTGCAGGCACCTGGTGTTGGTGGGGGGAAGCCCCTGTTTCCATCACCCTAAAGGGTTTGCAGGCGATTCCTCCATGACATGTGGTCAGCTGATGAATAAGAAATGAACTTTAAAGCTGGGCGGTGGTGGCACACGCCTTTAATCCCAGCACTTGGGAGGCAGAGGCAGGCGGATTTCTGAGTTCGAGGCCAACCTGGTCTACAGAGTGAGTTCCAGGACAGCCAGGGCTACACAGAGAAACCCTGCCAAAAAAAAAAAAAAGAAAAGAAAAAGGAGAAATGAGCTTTAGTTACCATGTTAAGCACACAGGGAAGATTCTTTCAGTGCTTCTGGGCCAGAGAACTCTTCATATTAAAGTGGAGATTATTATCAAATACAAAAATGAGCTATAAAAGGGGAGAGGTTCTAGTTGGAGCAATAAAAACTCTTCCATGGGCCGAAATTGAGTAAGGAGGAATTAGCCTAAGGGCTGGTTTCTCTTTCTGACTTTCCTTGTTTTTAGAGTAGAGAGAACTTTGTGAACATACAATGTAAGGGGCAGGAGGCGAGGCTACCAAGAGGCACTGAGGCCTGCAACCTTAATGGATGATTTCTCAAAGCCCCAAACAGGGGTAATTCTTAGTATACCCTAGTGTTCTCACCTCTTACACCAGGTGAGGAGGCAGCTGAGTGTCCCATGTGAAGATAGACCCTCAGCTCACTTATCTGTCAGATCATCTCACTTATTACAAAAAGCAAAGAAATACTGACTGTTCACTTTCAGCCCAGCTGGCCGGTGGGCAAGGCAGAGCAGTAGCGCTACACAGATAGGAGTCCATTCCTTTTGTCGTAAGGCGCTGGTTCTGTGTCCAGGCCAGGTCACAATCACCTGCTGAGCTTGTAAGGGGCAGTGACTTCTGGACTCCACACCAGATAACTAATTAAGTATTTCTGTGTCTGTGCTTTTTAAAATTTTTCCTATCTGATTATGCACATGGAGAACTGAAAAGGCTCTTTAATATGCAATCTGGAGGATGCCTGTCAATTCTGAGGGTTTTCTCATCTTCTATAAAAGCTGTGATTTCTAATTCCAGTCCCCCATATTATTTCAGAGAATAGCTTTTTATGTTTTCCTTTTGATCTCACAACCAAGCATTGCCATTATCAAAGGTATAATTTTTAGACACAGAATTGTCTCATTATTTTATTTCTTTACAAACACCTGTAAAAGTTAACAATGTATCCAATAAAAAAATAGGAACTTAACTCTCAAACTCTAACTCCAAGATACCAACTCTTAGGAACAGAAAGCTAGATTGCAAGTTTAGATGCAAGTTTAGTTTGCAAGTTTAGATACTTGAGATGAACCAGAGGAAAAAATACACTTCATAGGGCTGCAGGGACTGGATGCACCAGAAAGAAACAGTAATGGTAATAGAAATGGAAGGATATACACCTAGCCTCTGGCAGACTAAAAAACAGCCCACAGACCCAATGTAGCACAATGCAAAGGTGTCAAAGATGAAACACGTCCTTTGGAGTCTGGCAGGGTGGAAACGAGACTTGAAGGCACCAAGTGAAGATGCTTATCATTTGGTAGACAGTGTCTGGGCATCTCCGGTGCTTGATCACTGCACAGCACATTGGCTGCCTGCTGTTCTTCCAACTCCTGCTCTATTGTCCATTCATAGTACCTTAGCCATGTTCTTCCTCTGTAGAGATCAAAGATACCTCAAACAGGCCAATAATGAACAGGAACGCATATTGTACACAAAAACTCTGTGTCCCTCATCACTTGAGAGCTCTGGATGGGCAAAGATACTGGCTTTTGTGTACATGTGGTGTTTGTCAGAAATCATTTTCTTATGACTTTCTGCAGTCTCTGTCGGGTTTCAAAGAACATCTGCCATACTGAACTCAGAGTCGTATATTGTAAGAAAGAGAATGTTGAGCCGGGCGGTGGTGGCGCACGCCTTTAATCCCAGCACTTGGGAGGCAGAGGCA
>NW_022196903.1:2619427-2664423 GCF_008632895.1 Mastomys coucha
AAAAAAAAAAAAAAAAAAAGAGAATGTTGGAAAATGAAACCACTGAGCCAAATCATGGAAAAGACAGTCTGTGTAGAAGGACTGTACCCTGACCACCATCCTAAAGAGGGACCTGTACAGTAGATATGGTGCACTTAAACGTGAACGAAGAGAGGACATGTAAACATAGATAGCTCAGAAATGCAGGGAGCACCGGAGACTTGAAAATAGGCTTAGAGAACAAAGGCTGCGTTTGGTGCTAATTGGAAAAAAGAGACCCCAAGCCAAGGGTAACAATTAGGGTTTTAGCAAATTGGGTAAGAGAGAAAAGGTACAATTAGGACAATTATGTCTGTAAGGAGAAGGGAAGAGATGAGAGGCATTGGGTGCAATGAAAACCAACAGGGTTAGAATGCAGAATGGGAGGTAAGGTGAAAGGAGTTGAGGTTTTGCAGCTAATTCAGAGGACAGAATAATAAAGAGATATCAACCCAGAATGTGAAGAATGTGAGTTGGGAGATAAGAATTAAGACTCAGTTGAGGACACACACCACTGAAGCTCAACCTAGGTGTGTGTATGAGGTTGGAAGGAGAATTAAGACCAAGAGTGGTGAATGAAAACACTCACTGCAGTATTGTCCTGGGAATAGGAGCAGAGAAGTGCATCGGGAATGTGGCTCCTAGAAAAGAGTTGTCTTATCAACAAGATCTGCAGGCATAGATACAATCAAACTGGTGACCTAATGGGAAAGCAAAGTGGCTGCTGAGGCAGACCGGACATGAAAAAATGACTGTTACAGGAGAGTATGCAGAGGACAATGGGTATTTAGAGTCACCAAGGAGAAAGACATGGAATGCAGAGGTAAAATAGCTGGGGATATTTTTTTTTCTTAATAAAGCAAGACACAGTCATTTCTGAGTACAGGAGGAGAATGAGAGATAACAATTGGAGGACTATCCTGGAAAGCAAGTTTTAGGCCAGCCTGAGCTACAAGGCAGCTAAAGCAAGTTTTAGGCCAGCCTGAGCTACAAGGCAGCTAATGTTCCAACGTGATTGTGATGATTAAGGAGAAAATTGCTTGTATTTGCTTTTGTTAAACTCAACACAAACAGCCTGGAAGACACAGCAGGCAGCAGAGTACCTAAACACAATTTAGGGCTGTACTGGTGGTGCCTGTCAGCAGGGAAGCCGGAGTCCACATGGGTGCTCCGCCAAGAGTCTACTGTGAGCACCCATGGGTGCTCCGCCAAGAGTCTACTGTGAGCACCCATGGGTGCTCCGCAAAGAGTCTACTGTGAGCACCCATGGGTGCTCCGCCAAGAGTCTACTGTGAGCACCCATGGGTGCTCCGCAAAGAGTCTACTGTGAGCACCCATGGGTGCTCCGCAAAGAGTCTACTGTGAGCACCCATGGGTGCTCCGCAAAGAGTCTACTGTGAGCACCCATGGGTGCTCCGCAAAGAGTCTACTGTGAGCACCCATGGATGCTCCGCCAAGAGTCTACTGTGAGCACCCATGGGTGCTCCGCCAAGAGTCTACTGTGAGCACCCATGGATGGGTAAGTTTAGGACCATGTGGATTCTTACCCAGGCAGCTATCATACTGAGCAAGAATATTTAACAATCCACTTTATTTCACTGAATAGTAGCAAACAACAAGAGCAACAACAACAAAACCAAAACAAACAAACCAAACCAACCAAACAAAAACCCAAAACCCAACTACTGCAATTCTAAAGAGCAAGACTCTGATGTTCAAAACCATTACATTACATTTCTTTCTCAGATGAGAAAGAAAGAACTGGTATATCCAAAAAGAGTTTATACCTTAAGATTTTTGGAAAATAAGTATCATTAGCAAGAAATAACTATGTAAGATACACAAGACCAAAATGAAGAAAATTATAGGTTTTGTGTTTTGTGGTAACAACGATAAAAGATTTGAAAATGAGGGAATCAACTCTTGTTATTAAAGAAGAGTCAATGTTATAAATGTATATTTGCCCATAACTCGATTTTAACTGCAGATGTTATTTTAAAAAACACCGTTTTAAAAAAATTAAATCAAATATTATTAAAATGTCTTTTTCCTCAAATTAATTTAACATTCAAAACAATTTTCCTAAGTAAAATTTTAACTTAGTTTTCCAATGATGTTAAAAAAAAGTCATGTGGAGAATTTTATTGGTGCCCATCCATGAATGAGAACATCAGAAAAAAATTAAATGTAGCACAAGTCAAATAAACGAGAAGACCCATAAATAGAGACACAGTGCACTGAAAAGCCATGTGTAGGCAGCACAGGCTCCTTCTGCCTATAGCTAGGAACCCCCTTCACCCCCCTACACACTCCCCCAAACATAACCTGTGAGCATGATAGTCAGTGGCTGTTTACTGATCTTTTGTTCTTTAAATGGAGAAGCTAGCAGACTGGTTTTGGTGTGTATCTGCAGCATTAGTCCCATCAGCCATTATGAAGGAATCTGCCTCAATGATCTTTCTGGCATAGTCTCCAGCTTCTATTAACTACTGTTTCCCAGGATTCTCATCTAGAGCATAGTTATCCACAGTCCAGTATGATGGAGGAGGGATCACTGGTGACAATACACCAGTGAAAGGATCACAAGAAGTTGCATTTAGTTTACATTTGCCAAACTGTCGTTGGCTGTGTATGAAGGCTTTTCCAGTGAGAAGCAATACAACCTTGAACTTACTCTAAAGGACAGGCTGTCCTAGATCTCATAAAAAATACCTGCCCCAGAGAATGCTGGGATTAAAGGCATGCACAACCACACCTGCTAGCTGCCTCTTAGCATCTCCTTCATGTCTTTAGTGTTTGAATGTGCAAACTGCTCTAATCCCTCTGTTCTTAGCACCAGGCCAGAGTATCTATTAATCCTTATCTAGTAAGGCTGTCCTCCTACTGTCACCACCACTACAATCATCTCCAGCAAGCTTCTGATAATACCAACTATACATGCATCAGTCCTGAAGGTCCCTCTCTGGAATGACGTGGTTCCCTAATAAGCAGGGGAAGGGTAGTCTTTCATTTTTGGTGTTAACAATGGGCCTTGTGCAGGCTAGGCAGGTCCTCTTCCATTAAGCTATATCCTGGGACCTTGGAAGGATAGTCATTTGTAGACTCAATTCCCAAGAATGAATGCTTCATAGGTGTGGCGAGAAACAAGTCACAGTTATAAGCCTTGAATGACAGCGCCCTCACAAACCCTTTCTCTTCATGCTCCTCTCTAGGTCAGAGTCAGACATTGCTGGAGCCCTTGCAGCACGGGGGCACAGTGCTGAACTCGACCCAAACATCTTTGTCCCCTTCCTCCATTCGTGCCGGGTGCAGTCTCTATTACTCTTGCCTTTCTAGACATGAGGAAGGAAAGACCAAAATTCTGTCCACGGCAGAGATAAAAATTGAACTCAAACTGGCTGAATTTCAAACCAAAACTCACAATCTTTATGTTAATTTATTACCAAAGACACTGAGCATTGAAAAAGGTTTTGAGTTATCTTTTCTTCTTTGTGTACAATGCCTGCTTGTGTCTTTTGTCAATCTGATCATCTGGACCACAGTTCCCAAGAATTATGATGCTTTTGTCAAATACATAAATCATACACAACAAAAAGATATGAAGAAGAGTGTGTTTTTAGATAAATTGAATGGGCTTAACAGATCTATCCCATTTTTTTTCTTTGTAGATTAGTCAACAAATCACACAGAAGTCAGACAAGTAGGAATTATAATCTCCAAATCATTAAAATATGAATCTTTGAGGTCTGCTTTAGACTCAATCAGAAATGGGTAATTAGTGGCAATTTCTATTTTATTCAGATGGGCTTGCAAAAAATGGTTATTATCATTGGTATGGATTTTACATAAATACAGCATTAGTTCATGATCGAAACAATGGATACTCACTTCTATATACACTGCCTTTCAAACCTTTATACAACAGCTTTGGCTATTGCAATTCCTGCCTGACTCCCATCATCAACACAAATGCACCTTTACACCCTGTGGCCCGAGAGCAACCAGAGAGGGAAATGGGCTGTGGCAGCTGCAGCTCTGCCAGCATGGAGCCCACACACCAAGCTTTCCAAGTGAATATGGCTCTCTCCACACAAAGCATCATCATTTCCAAAAATGCTCTAATTTTTCACATGATATGATTTCTTGGGGCTCAAAGTAAAATTATAGTTTTTTCCTTCTAATATCCCCTCTCAGTAAAATGGGCTAGATGGCTACTCAGCAAAGAACCTGAAATATGGCTTCTATCACAGCTTCTTTCGATCCAGGCCCAGGTGTTTTTATAAGCTTTCTATCTTTACTTTCTCACAAGTTTGCAACCCCAATTTCTCTTCTCGTGTTACAAAAAAGACTTGCTTTACTGTTGATGTCTCTGAATGCACTGGGAACATTATGGTTGGGATGAGGGTACAGCTATCTCTTTAGTAGAAACAGCATTGCTAGAAACATTTAGAAAGGCAACATAATACTGATGTATTGCCCCCTTTCTCTAAACATCCGAAGAACAATGCCCCCCAATTCACCCTCACTAACCTGACAATATTCTTTAGGTAGAATGGGTACAGACAAATAGGTTTTCTTGTTGTAGGTTGAGCAAGCGCATTATCACGACGGCAGAAGGTATCAGCTATCTAAATATCTTACATTTCAGGGGCTTCAGCTCTTCCTGCTCCTCCATAATCCATTTTCTTCCCTTTGTCTGAATACAACAAGCTTTTCTGCAAAGTGTCCTTACTAAATGAGACAGTATCCCCAAACATTCATTCCTGAAACTGGGGGATCCTGTTATAAGTAACTAGAAAAGTTAAAAAAAAACCTTCTAGCCACCAATCTTGAAAGAACACTAACAGCCTTTCTTTGGAAACAATTGAAGCCCACAGTCTGCTGTCCACAGAAACACAGCACTGTAGTTTAATACAGAGTAATTTCTCCTATGTTTTAAACTAAAGGCATTAAATATATCCATAATTTAATCACCTTCCTTTAATTTGAATTCACATGGTAGATACTTATAGCTACTTAAAAAATTAAGTGGCAAAATGTATATGAAGAATATGTATCTTGATATTTTAATTATGCTCAATTGAGTGTACTTAGATTTAAAGTGCTTTTCACAAATGACATGTGCTAAGAATATCTAATTGCACGCTGACATTCTAAAATATGTGTTACATGTGTCAAAAATAGATTAATATAAAGTTATTGGGTAACTTTTTTTCACTAAACGCAAATACATTATTTTGATTATTTAGATACAACAAAATTGTACCTACAAATAAGCTCTAGCCTAGTAAATGCCTACTGGCTTGTCACATTAAAATGAACATATACAATTGTGACAGCATTTGAGATGTAAGGAAGTTAGAAAACAGGCTTCTTAAGAATTCTTCCGTTCGATGTATTTTTCCATTTACTCATCCTGACTTGATGTCAATGGAAGCATCAAAATAATTCGAAGGTAGGACAAGTGTTTTTATTCTTCATAGAGATCACAGATAGAAAACAGATACTCATCAAAGGAACAGTAGATGGTTTAAATGAATGTATATAGCTCGGAAACAGTCAGGTATTGAAGACAGACATTCAGCACCCTCTCAGGCAAGCTAGTAAAAGGCAAGAGGTCATTCAAGGTCATTCACTCCATGGTCGGTCAGGTCCCTTCCGAGAAGTATCCTCACCCTCCCCAAATCAGGAAGTTCTTCTAGGTGGAAAACAAAACTAAACCCTTTGCTTACCTCTAGACACTGAGACATATTATGCTCACCCATAAGAACCACACAATCCAGTTTTAAAAATGGAAGAATCACAAATCTCACTATGCTTTAAGTAAGGTGACCATTTTGTACTAGGCCAATTAATAGCTCTCCTCAGCAACATGTCTGTTCGACATGCTTAGAATCCCACTTGTTATGGCCTGAATCATAAAATCCAAAATTTGTACACACAATTCCTACCTCCACATATGTCAGACTACATTTTGGGGGGAAGTCTTTTTTAAAGAGGTAATTAAAATACAACGAGGCCATAGGGCTGGCCCTGTTCAATGACTGGTATCCTCAGAAGACACCGAGACACATAGAGCACAATGACTGAGAAGACACCAAGACACATAGAGCACATTGACTGAGAGGGACTCCATGAAGACACAGAGAGGATGTGGTCATTCTAGAGAAAATGCATGTGGCAAGACCTCAGCCTTGGCCTCCCACCATCCTGAATCTGTGGAGAGAACCAGTACCTGCTGTGAATGCCACCTGACCTATGCCACTTTGCTGGCAAACCCAGCTTACGGACACTGAAACCATGGAGCTGGACATACTGAAATACAACTCAATAGAGGATTTTCTCCTTTAGTTGTGGATACAACTTTAACAACTCTGAAAAGAGGCAAGAGCAGATTCTTACCACTTAATTGTTCCTGAGATACCAAACTGGAATGTTCTAGTCTTAATGTTTTTAACCACACGGCAAAGGTGAAAAGGGGCTATTATGTTTACACATTTCATCAACATCAAATTTTATATTTTCAGCTTCATGGGGTTTTAATAGGCCCTTAGCAGCCTGGCCAAGAAATCAAAGTGGAATCTATTTGACATTAAAAAGCAATTAAGTTACAGACCTGTCAAACATGTTGACATTAAGGGTCTGCCTGTTACACTGTCTACTGTGACTGCTACCACTAAAATCCGCTCGTGCTTAGCAGGCTATTGGTATCTGAACGACCTTACCTAGGATAACTGTGGCCCAATCATTCCTCAAATTCTCATATCATAAGACACCCCTCCTCTATTTATTAGAACCCAGAAGATGGCCACGATGTTTCAGGTGCCCTGAATCAAAGACTCTAACTGCTGAAGAGAGGAGGAAAAATCCAGCGAGTTAGCTGGTGAGCTGAGCGTCTGTCAGGAAGGCTAGACTTTACTAAGATGCTCTGATCCAAGCTCTTCATGTTTTAAGGCTGCAGTGCCAAAATATCATAGATTGGGCCCCTGTATCACTTAAAGGTTACTGGTTTGACAAAAGCTAGGGTCATCTGGAAAGAAGAAATCTCAATTGAGAAAATACCCACATCCAGAGGGTCCTAGAGCCAAGGCTTTGGGAGCATTTTATTGATTGATTGATTTGCCCACCCGTGGGCAGAGGGCCATGGCTTGTGTAAGAAAACAAACAGAAAAACCATGGAGAACAAGTCAGTGAGCAACATTCCTCCATGATGGCCGCTTCTGTTCCTGCCTGAGGCTTCCTGTCTTGAGTTCCTGTTTTGACTTCTCTTAGCGATGAACAATATGAAACAATCCGTTCCTCTTCGCATTGCTTTTGATTGTGGTCTTTTTTCACAGCAATAGAAAACACACTAGCACAGTCACGTGCAAGTGACACCAAGTGATTCTTCTGGGTTCCAGAAGCTAGGACAGATGCAGCCCGGGGCCCCTTCCTAGTCCACAGACATCATCTTCCTGCTGTTCCCTTGCATGTCAATGTAAGAAAGAAGTTGGGTGCTCCTGACCTTCTCAGATCGGCACCTCCTCCTTCTAATGCCATAACATTGGGCCTTAAATTGCAGTGTATGAACTGAAGGAGGAGATGACCACTGAATCCAGAGCGTCCCAAAGTCCTCAGCATCATCAGGGATTGTTCTCACTTTGGCCTCCAGTTCAAGTAAGAGTCATCTAGAGAAAGCTCTCAACAAGGCATGTGGAGACACGTAGGTACTGGAACTTCATTCTATACCAAGGCCTAGTCCCATCCTCATGAAAACTTCTTGGGTGAATGTCAATAGAGATCCTTCCTCAGCCTCTAAAAATTTCTCCAAATTTGGATATTGCTATGGTAAGCACTTTTTTTTTTCTGTTCATCATCTCCTTTTTAAATCCTCTCTTTTATGGTTCTTTCCTGGTTTTGACATGATGATTTTACAAGTAACTAACTACTCAGTAAAACTCTTTTCTACTTAAAACATGAGTCATCATAAACTATACCAAACGTCCCCATGCATTATCTGCCTCTTAGGGCTCTGATGTCATTTTTAGAAATGAAGTCAAATAAAATAAATAGGAACTTTTCAAAGGTTAGTTCGATTTCTGCATGCTCATGGATTATTTCTTTGTGAACTCCCCCTTTGATAAGGCAATCTGTGGTCATGGCTACAGCTGCTCCCTAAAGCCCATCATCTCCTTCACTTTCTCTTTCTGGAGTTAATACTCCCTGTACTGGCTGGTTTTTGTGTCAACTTGACACTGGCTGGAGTTATCACAGAGAAAGGAGCTTCAGGTAGGAAAGTGCCTCCATGAGATCCAGCTGTGGGGGATTTTCTCAGTTGGTGATCAAAGGGGAGGGCCCATTGTGGGTGGTGCCATCCCTGGGCTGGTAGTCCTGTGTTCTATAAGAGAGCAAGCTGAGCAAGCCAGGGGAAGCAAGCCAGTAAGTAACATCCCTCCACAGCCTCTGCATCAGCTCCTGCTTCCTGACCTGTTTGAGTTCCAGTCTTGACTTCCTTCAGTGATGAACAGCAGTGTGGAAGTGTAAGCTGAAAAAACCCTTTCCTCCCCAACTTGCTTCTTGGTCATGATGTTTGTACAGGAATAGAAACCCTGACTAAGACACTTCCCAGGGGCCATCTATCTGTAAATTAATTAAGCCTGGCACATAGAATACCTCTACCCTCTTTACCAACCCTTCCTACCCAAATATTTAGTCACCCAGTGCAGCTTCCAGGCTATGCAAAAATTTTCCCCTGGAATGTTTCAAATGATAACAATAACAAAAATTTAAAATAAAGAAAAATCATTAACTTCTAATCAAATTATAAAATATAAGCACCAAAAAATAATAAAAATTATATACATAGCATTTTCTTGGTTACCTGCCTGTTACAGCAGAGTAGCATCAAAGAAACTCCGCTTAATGACTAAGCTAAAATCATCTGATACTTATAAGTAGGATATGTGTAGACTTGTGAAATAAAACTGCCTTAAGGGGGAAAAATCCAAAAGTCCTATGAGGCCACATTTCTACAGTAACTGTGAGAAAAGAAAGATCACACACACAAAAAAGGACTTAAATCTACTTCAGGCTAGCTCCTCACCAGCCCTGACTGACAACCTGCATGTTTATTATTGAGGACATTTTCTCCCTGGTTTGAAATGGCTGGGTTTGAAATCGCAAGAGATTTCAAGTTCAGTGATAAAGCATCTAGCTTTGGGTATACTTTAGGACCCAGGCACCTACACTATCACTCAGAGCTACTTCCTTACAGAATTCAGAAGTAAAACTGAAAGACTCCAAGAGAGTTTGATCTTGTTCTTAGATGATGCAAATGAAGTCTTTCAGAATATCTAGGTTGAGTCACAACTCAAAACCATCCATAATCAGATCTCTCCACTAAATTTTTTCTCTCAAGGAATAACTGGGTAGGAGAGCATAGCTAAGCAACTTGAGGTAATTACCTGGGTCTAGGGTGGGAGCTGAAGAAGTTGAAAGGTCAACCGGGAAGGCCAGGTGCCTAGGGAGAACATGAAGCAAATTCTCGAGGTGATAAATACCAGGAAGAGGAGAAACTGACAGCTGAATGCTAAGAGGTGTGGAGAGATATAAAGTCACTGTGAGAGGGACTAACTGGCCAAGTGGAGTTTCCAGTGTCGTGGAGTTTCCGGTGGCACTGAGTTTCCAGAAGTGCCCACAATTTAAGAACCTTGCATGTTATTTCACAATTCCCTCAAGGTAAGCCCTTATTGGTTATTGCTGCTAAGGTGTGTTCCTGCTCCCCTGTGAACAGAGGCAATCTGGAGTAGAAAAGACATGAAGACACTGGATCTGCTCAGAAGACTTCTTACACAGAAGGCAATGAGTGTGCTCCCAGGCACCGCTTCTTGAATCTGTTAGTGGCTTACAGGTCACTACTGTATTGAAGAGAGATTATTTTTCTCTTTCTGAACTTGAAATCTAGCCTTGCATACTTACCTAATGCAAAGAATACAGTAGAAGAATAGTCCGACAGAAGTCTTACAGCTTCTGCTGAAGATCCATTTTCTGCAAGGCTTCATTTCAGAATCAAGCTACCAAGATTTGCAAAGTCCAAGCTACACAGAGAAGCAAACAGTAGATGTTCTCTGGACAAAAGCCCCAGTTATTAGCAGCTAACAGAAAATTGGTGCCAGCCATGAAAGTTCACCATCTTAGTATCCACTTCAGGTTAGGTTTTAGAAAATCCATCTCCAGCAGCCCTTTGCTAACAATATGGAGATCCTGACAGAGACCCTCTCAGCTGAGCCCTGTCAACACAGCGAACCTAGAGAAATGATGGTAAAAAACATCACTGTGTGAAGCCAGGAAATCTTCAGTAACTACTCAAGTCAAGCCTAGGACCAAACCCCAGAACTGGCATGCAGTGTAGGCTAGCATGGAATAAGAGCTATATTGAAAAGATCAGGGTTTGGGGTGCAGCTTGGTGGTGGCGCACTTACTAGTATATGTGAGAAGCTGGTTTTGATACCCAATGTTATGGTTTAAATATGAAATATTCCCAGAAAACTTATGTTTCCAAGGCTTGGTTGCCAACAGTGGGCTTCTGGGAAGTGCCCATGCCATGATAAAGTCAATGATAGATTCTTAGTTTGATAGTGTTACTGGGAGGCAGTTGAAATTCACAGGCTGGTTGGGAAGGTTACTGTGGCTATGCGTTTTGAAAGTATTATCTGTCTCCAGCATGTAGCTTACTCCAGACTTCCTGCCTACCAGGAAGTAACCAATATCATTTGAACAAGCCTTGCTGCCAAGTCTCTGTTTTGTCACAGGTCTAAAATGGGAGCCAAATGACCCCGGACTGAAAGCCTGTGAGAGTGTGGGACAGTGTGAGCCAACAATAAACCATCTGTGTGGGATGTTGCCACTGTGACGAAACCTCCCATTGACAGTATGGCAGAAAGGATCTGGAATGTCAAGAACCCTCAAGGTGACATAGGGCTTCAGGGACTGCCGTAGTAGGACTCCAGTGCATTTCCCTATCCCCTGAAGAAATTGTGCATGATTATATTTAGTCCTATCCAAAAAGCCTAAGAGAAACATTTATTGTCACAAAATCTGTATATGTCACATATACCAGAAGTTCAAAAGAAAAGGAAAGACTTTTTGATTATTTTTATTTTTTCTGATAATTTTTAAAAATGAGCTCCACAAAGTTTTGCACACTTTCAGTGTGTAAAAGGTGGTCCAACTGTGTGCTTACTACATGTCTTGACTTGGAGACCCTGGGAAGCATGTTATGGAGACAATGGCGATAAATTATGGGCAGGAAGGCACATGACCAAGAGAAATGAAAAGATACTTATACCACCAAATCTGTCACTGAAATTTTTCATATTTAAAAAGATCACTTTTAGTTCTCATACTGAGAACTGAACCCAAACCATGAATGTGGTAGGTGAGTCCACTACCACAGGGCTATATCCAAATGTGCTTTTTACTTTTTAATTCTGAGCCAAAGTCTTACTAAGTTATTCATACTGGTCTTGAACTCACTCTGTAGGTCAGGAAAGTCTTAGTCCAGCAATTCATTCTCCTTCCTCAACCAAGCAGCTACAATTACAGGCCTATACCATCTGACCTGGCAATGAAGATCACCTTGAAGAGCAATTTTGACTTCAAAACTGTTTCCTTTATCAAATATTTAATAAGAGTCTGAAGGCAAATTGCCATGTATTATCTGAGACCATTGGAATATGTTAATGAGTAGAAGGGACAGCCATTAAGTGGCAAGGAGGCACAGAAAATACATGAATGTACACATGGATACACACATACACACGCACACACACACATGTCAGTATATGGTGATATACATATGTAACTTCAGCACTAAAGACTGAAGCAAGGAGACCTTGAGTACCGGTCCATTTTGGGTTACACTGCCAGACCCTATCTCAGAGAAACAACAGCAAAAACAACTAATACACATCTACACAAGCAGATAAAAAAAAATCACAAACATATGAGAATTACCATTACAGAGAGAATACAGAAGCTGGGCCCAATGGCACAGGCCTATAATTCAAGGTACTCGGGAGGCCAAAGGAGGGGGAGGATAACAAGGTCTGCCTAGAGAGCCTGAGTTCAAGGCCTGTCTGGGTGTCTTAATGAGATCTTGCTTTTAAATTAAAGTTAAGGGGAAGAAACTCGGTTGTGAGATACAGTTCAGGGCTTGCATACCATGCACAAGGCCCTAGGTTCACTCCTTCCTTAGAACCACAAAAGAAAAAGAAAGCAGAAATACACGCAGATAATAGTATGGGGCCTTATCCATTTGCTAGGGAAAGCAACTAGATTATATTTCCTACCCTTCCAATTGTGCTATCCTGTTGTTTGCAGATGTACATATGGGCACTATGTGTGCAGGTACAAGAGTACATATATGCACATGCAACATGGAGGCCTGACAGTAGAGTCCAGTGCCTTCCTTAGTCTTGTTGCGCCTTCCTTATCAAGGCTGAGTCTTTGGCTGATGCTCAGAAAACTAAAGTCAAAAATTTAGGCAGGATTCTATACTAGAACTAATCTTAGTAAGAAATTTAAAATTTATTTTTAATTAAAAAAAAAGTTTCACCTTTACCTTTTTATGTGAACCAGCTTTTAAAAAATGCTATTTTATGAAAATAACAAGAAATAGGATACGTTTTATTGAAATGTCGATGACTGTCTCCCTCCAAATGGCCAACCATGTTCACTCTT
Source organism: Mastomys coucha (assembly GCF_008632895.1). NCBI lineage: Eukaryota > Metazoa > Chordata > Mammalia > Rodentia > Muridae > Mastomys > Mastomys coucha. The sequence goes on from NW_022196903.1 coordinate 2,632,166, forward strand.
CTAAAATGAGTAAATAAGTGAGATCAGCCAAGCACTATGAAGATGTAGGTTATGAGCCAACGACTGCATATTTTCCCTGTTGGCAAAACCATTGTAAACCAGAGACGGCTTTGTTCAAAGGAATGAACAGCTTTGGTTGACGTGAGTGAAAAGTCAACTATGTGTGCTAACACTCAGCAATAACGCAGCACAGTGAGCTCCAAGGGACTTAAAAGTCAACGCCCAGTGATGCTTGGCCGAGCTAAAGGAAGAAACTGCTCATGTGACACGAGGTCACAGAACCCTTTGTGCTGTTAATCACACAGAGCAGCCCATAGAACTCACAACTTTCTATGGAATACACCAGCTCTGAAAGGGAGAAACCTCAAAAAAGGATAGAAGGGGAGATACTGCTATACCACACAGGTATACACACAGACACATGCGCGCGCGCGCACACACACACACACACACACACACACACACACACACACACACACACAGGCACACAAACATCCATTTTACTCTCTCCTGGGTTCTTTGCTCCCTACATGACTGCTTAACTGAACTTAAAACTCCTCTTAAAGCCTTGGCTAGTGTGGGGAGGGTGCAAAACCAGAGATGAACTTCAGAGGCCCGCCTTTGAGGTGCAGGGTGGCAAACCTCATTTCACAGATATTTTAAGTAGCTGTAAAGCCCAAGTGGCTCCCATTTTAAGCCTGTGTTTAGACCAAGCTTGAAAGGGGCTACGTCTCTTTACAATAGCTAGGCAAAACTTGTGATGCCAATCTGTGCTCTGTGTTTGAAATATGCATCATACTTGAAAAGAAGACCACCTACAGAGGGCACCTTGACACTGCATGCCACAGCCAGTCTCCTGAGCATCCAAATGCACCAGCATTAAGGAAACAATGCATTTCCACGCTCCATGCCATGATGGTGGCCTGACTAGAGTCATAGAATGAATTTCACATTTTGAATTCTCACATAATTCGAATATCACGTGTCTACAAAGTTTAAAACTGTACCCTAAAAAATATAAAATAAAACTCCATCTTTTCCTGACCTAAGTAACCCTGCTATGTCAAGACTCTTTACAACAGATTCAAGGACTGGGCTAGACTCAGTCTCAGGAGACAGACCTCTGTTCAATATCTTAGGCTCACTGCAACATTCTGAAGGAATGTGCTAGATCTGACCCATGGAAGCACCTATTTAAATGCTGGAAAACAAGCTGGAGCGGTGGGTGTCCACAGTAGGTAAAAGGGCCCTTCCAGAGGGGCCCAGCTCAGGTCCCAACAAACACCTCAGGCTGCTCACAACTAACTCCAGCTCCAGAAAACGTAACTCTTTACTTGGGCATGCACACACTTAATAGACATTCACACACACACACACACACACACACACACACACACATTAATTAATTAATTAATTAAAATAGAAATCCTTTGTACTCAAATAGCAGAGGCAGGGTTGCTTGCAACGAAGAGTACTTAAGAGAGAGGACTTCTGAACCCCCTGATTATTACCATGCATCCTTTGCACCGAGGACATAAAGGATCCCCTTTTCCGTCCCCAATGCTCCTCGAGTTACAGAACAAGGGACCCTACCTGGCCACTTCTGACAGGTCAGTGATCAAACAAAGAGTCAGGCGGCAGTCAAATTCCATCCTCTCTTGAAGTTACCAGGAACAAGGACTCCTAGCAGCTTCTACCTTCAACATGAGGCAGGACTGTGAGCCTTTCCCACACAAGCATTTCAGGTGTCGGTCCAACTTCTACACTCAATGATTTTCAAGGAGAAAAAGAAAAAAAATGTGTGTATTTGCTGCCTGATCAGGCCAATTTAAAAAAGAAAGAAAAATGTGACCTCCTATTTTCTTATATGAAGTTACTTGAGGTTAGTGGGTGAATATACTGATATTGTACTGCCTGGGTGATCAAAGTCTGTTTACTTAATGAACCTTATCTTTAAATGGCTCCAGCCTTTGTACAAGAGTTAATTTTCCTGAAGTATTTGCATTCACATGGACAAACCGGCCCAGGAGACAGAGCCAGACAATGTTCTGCGGAGCTTTCGAATAAGATGCGGGCTGCCCAGGCATAGCCCAAAGCAATCAGTCCACACATTTCTGACAAGGCCCAACACTCTCGGCCAGCTGTCTCTCAGCCTTCCTCCCCAAAGCATTGATGCTGGAATCTTCGAGGCCACTAGTAAGACAGAGCAAAGCAGAGACTTGAAGCAGCTGACTTCAAGCTACAGACTTTCGGGCTTGACCCAGCAGAGGATGCCACGGGAAACAAGTTACTACGAGGAAAATTCAGAAAGGGCTAGTAAAAGGTCTTTCAAGGGCTAAACACCTCCTTGGCAAATGAGCTGAGTGCAGAGCTGACTCCAAGCAGTGAGAAATGTTAACGGGCATGAATGAAGAACATGTAGAAAGACCAGCAGTTCACCCTTTACCTCAGGAGCTTCAGCCTGTCTAGGGAACACTGGCCTTGTATAGGATCCGCGCTCAAACAGAGGTCTTACGATACACTTGCTGTGCACAGCAGAGATACAAAAATGAAGAATGGCTTTCCAGTATAGAAATCCAGAAAAGGTACTTACACAGCCTCCAGCAAAAATCTCTGCCAAAAGTGGGACCGAGCCGTCTTTGTGCATAAATTTATCTCTCACAAAATCATTCACCTTAAAGAGAAATATTTATAGAAGCTGATGAAAAATATAAAGTCATTAAATACATATAAATATACACCTGTCAATATGTTATTTTTATCAGCTGTTTGCCTAAATTAATAGATCTTCAAATAATCTAAGAGATACTCTTTATAGGATACAGGTAGTTTTTAACATATTTTTATAAGCACATGACTGATATTATAGAAAAATTTAAAGAAAAATGGCCTAAAGAAGCAAAAATTTACAGATGTCCTGAAATTATAGAAGCATGAAAAGGTAGACATATTGATAGTACAGATGAAAACATACATTTTATAAATTAAAAACTGTCTTATAAGTTATAATTAAAGTCATATTAAGTGTTTTAACAAAATTTAATTTAAAATACCACTCCTCACTGAAACAAATTTAGGCTGCTTAGTGGTTTTTTTTTCTTTATCAGCTTAGTAGATATTCAGTATCTACTAAGTAAAACTTAGATTCAGTAAAACTTCCTTGGGGGGCCGGAGGGCGAGATGGCTCAGCAGTTAACAGTGTCTTCTATTCTTTTAGAAGATCCCAGTTGAATGCCCAGCACCAATGCCAAGCGCCTTCTAACGCCTGTTATTCCAGCTCTGGGATAAGCCTAACCATCTTCTATCTTCCAAGGTTACCTGCACACAACTGTCATACACTCACAGACATATGCATGAAACATTAAGTATAATATTCTCTATAAGCAATTTTAAGATACAATTATATTGTTTGGGCAGATACAGACCAGAGATTAGCTATGTCACAGTCATGCCATAAAGTGACATGAGAAGCATTTCAGGGACCAAGACTACACGGTCCCATCTAAAGCCAGAGTTTAACTTTCTAGGACTCTGGGCCTTAGGAATGTATATGTAGTATCTACGCCCTCCATGGACACTAAAAGTGGGTACCAACCTCCACAGACACTAAAAGTGGGTACCAACCACCTGCAGGTCACCTAGCTGGTGGGCAAACATCAACTAGAACCCAGAGCCATCATTCCTTGGCTTAGAACCCTACACATGTACTCCATCAGCATCATCGGGAATAAGAGCAGGAGGACATAGTCACAAGTCCCCAAGCCTGACTCAGCATTCTGGGCCTTTGACTCATGAGTCATGAGACCACGAGTAGGCTACTTAAATCCTATCAGCCTCACTTACTGTGTGTACTCAGTGAATCACATCTTGAACTGACAAAGATGACACGTGTCAAGTGCCTACTATGGTAGGTACTATAGGAACGCCACTGTGCTGCTGCTGGGATGAGAAGCCATGGTAGCAGCCCCCTGTAATCATCTCAGGACATTTTAGGATGTTTCATGCTATGCGGAGAACAAGGAGAAGCTCTGGGCGCTGACTGCTCCGACCCTCAAATTCATTAGCAGGGTGGAAGGACCACAAACCTGCAGCACCCTAGAAGAATACCTGCTAGGCTGTTGAGTCCATGTAAATTCCCTTAATAAGAAGCCCCAATGCAAAGACTTACTGTAAGTTTTATGGCCTTCTCCGGGGCAACTCCCAGTAACTGTGGTAGCAAACCTAAAAATCAACAAGAAGGAGAAGTGTATTAAATAAATTAGCATTAACTACACAAATCAACAGCTCGGCAGAGGGGATCACCACTTGAAAACTGGGGCAATCTCTGCTGTAATTTTCTGCTATTACCTTTAATGAGAACACTTGTGACGGAATTTAAGAACCGACTTCTAATAAGCCACATCAACCCTGAGTAAATTCCCTTCCACATTCTGGACCATTTGCACATTGGGTAAGTCAACAGTCTTAGTAATACAGGAAACCTCATTATCTCAGGGAGTCTGCTCCTTCCCCTCTGCTCCCAACACCTTTCTCAGACCGGCTAAATGCTCACAGTGCAGTCATTCAGTCACTGAACAACCGTAACTCAGTGATGAGTACCACCAAATAGAGGGCCTTGATATTACTAAGGGAAAGGCCTTTCTGGAACTTGCCAACTGGCGAAGATTAATTTCTAAGTGGAGAACAGGGCAAGCATAGCAAACGAGGGAGAGTAAGCCCCGTGTGGTCTAGACATGGGAAGAACGTGGGCCTGGCCCACAAGGAGTGGGTGAGAGGAGAGTCGTACAGGTGGGCAGCAGATGCTGCATACAACAGAGGCCAGGAGACTCCGCCTACTCATTCTGTTAGATGAGAAGCACGTGTGTATGTGTGTGCGTATGTGTGTACATACATACATACATACATACATACGCACACACATACACAATACACACACATACACATGCACATACACACACACACACATTTTTTTCTTCTCTCGTCTGTTCACAAGCTTTCACTATGTAGTTCTGCATGGCTTTAAACTCTCTATGCAGGCCAGGCTGGCCTTGAATCCATGGAGATCCGCCTGCTGCTGCCTCACAAGTGCTGGGACTAAAGGTACATGCCACTATGCCTGACACAATTTTATAGTTTTATAAAACTACTCTAGCCACTTTGTGGAGACGGTATAACGTGTGTGTGTGTGTGTGTGTGTGTGTGTGTGTGTGTGTGTGTGTGTGTGTACATGTGCATGCATGCAGCTGTGTCTCAGGAAGGGAGACTGAGGAACACTGGGATACGCTACTGCTCCAGTTCTTTATAGCACAAACAACTGGGTTGAAGTGAGGAAGACAAAATAAGATGTTTGAGACAACACATGAAGAATTCTGTTGGGGCCACATGTAGGATCCCCAGCTTCAGGAGGTATGGCCTTTGACAAAATAAGACTGAGTAGCCCTGCATTTCTAAACCAAAAATCAAGCTCATTTTATTTGTTCTTTCTAAGAAAATAAATAAGTAAAAATCAGAGATCAGCCTTCCCTTGGAAACATGCCTAGGTGACCTGGAGCTTGCTTCTTTCTTCTCTCCTTAAGAAAGCCATTCACTCTTAGTCCACAACTCCTTTTGCATCCTGTTCTGAGGGACAAATATGATCACATACATTTTTAAAGGCACAGCCTGAGGCCAGAGCTTGCTGCCTGTGGGCAGTATGCCTCCGAATACGCATCCAATCTCCAAGGTATCCATCCTACTCCATGGCAGAATTCAACAGACCAGTGCACTATGTTGGCTTTCATTTTACCATCCCATTGGCATTCTCACATAGAAATAAGCTTCCTCTTTAGTTCATGGTAATATAAAAGGAGCATTGGAACTAAACACCCCATAACAACATCATGTTTTAGGAAAAAGAAAGTCCATTTCATTGTGGAAGTAAACGATGAGGATGCTGACATTAATGAAAACCAAAGACACACTATGTGCCAGGCACCATTTGAGGTCTCTATTATCCCATTTAATCCTCATAACCACCCCTAGAGAGAGGAAAGTAGGATTTGCAGAAGTTACATAATGTGTTTGGTAAATGGTGAGCCAGTGTCAAAGCTAAGTTCTTTCTAGTCAAGAGCTTATACTAGTAGGCACCACTCAACTGCCATGGGATTAATAAGTATCTCCTACTCAGCCACTGCGGTCCCCTGACATAACCTGCTGGGGTCCTTCAGCCTTTGAATCTCTAACACATTCTCCACACAGCTCTATTTTTCAGATCTTACTCTATTCCTGGGGTTTCTGCTAAGAGGATAATATGCAGGCTACTACGAGCTAAGCTGCCAGTGGCTTAGCAACCTGAACTCTGTGAATGGGCCATCTAGGAGCCCTCTCCAGAAACAGGACTCAGTGTTCTCTGAGGTAATGCACCCCAATTTGCACGTGGGCAGAAAAATGAAAAGATGTCTCAAACGGCGCAGAGAAAATGGCCGGTTGGATGCTAGGCATGTACTAAGGTCACAAGGAGGCAGAAACCATAATAAGCAAAGGGACTCCGTTGGTGCAGTATAGAGAATGTGGGGCACAAAGTATGGGAAAAAGAGGAAACAGTCTAAAAAGAGCAAAGCATAGCTGATAGAGAGCTAGCCAGACCACCTTCTAAGCCCATGGAGCCACGCAGGCTCCAGGCTAACTGCTGCCCTTGGCTCGGATGGGAGAGTTTGCCTTTACTCAGTGTGGTGCTTTGAATAGGTTCAAACCCCATAGACTCTTGTGTTTGACTGCTTGGCCCCTAGGGAGCGGCATTATTAGGAGGTATGGCCTTGTTAAAGAAAGTGTGTCACAGTGTAGGTGGGCTTCGAGGTCTCTACAGTCAAGCTTTACCCGCTGTAGAATTAGAGTCTTCTCCTTGCTCCTTTTGGATCAAGACATAGAACTCTTGGCTCCACCTGCACCATGTCTGCCTGCACACTGCCATGCTTCCCACCATGATGATAATGGACTAACTTCGGAAACCGTAAGCCAGCCCCAATGAAATGTCTGTATTTATAAGAGCTGCATTGCTCATAGCGTCTCTTCCCAGCAATAAATCCCTAAGACAGCTGCTCTCATGTGCACTAAAAGCCTCCCTCCCCCTGTACTTGCTAGCTTGGAGGGTGCTGGGCACTCTACAGTCTAAATGCACCACAGTGACACAGGAGGGAGTGGGAAGGGAGCACAAGCTGCTGTCCTTGTCCTCTGCAAGCACTTTGCCTACGGTACACTTTTTTTTTTTATCAGCCTCTGAAGAAGCAACTTTAAATTCCAAGAAAGGCTCTGTTACCACTCAGTGATATATTCATTTCTCCTACGAAAACGTAAGCAAATGCCTTTTAAACTAAGTCTTACTATCTGAAATCTTCCTTTTTCTTCTTACATTCAGGCCACGCCCCCAAATGTTTAAATATTTATTTACTACATGTATTTTTTTTCTCACCATTAAATTGTAGAGCAAACCTGAACATATTATGATGAAGATGATGATCTCTTGCCTCTACAACTACCCTAGGGGTCTTTTAAACGACTAATAAAAACCAGCTAGAAAATCAAATGGCTGCAATACTACAGTACAATCACTTCAGCCAGCCTTGAAACAGACTGAGATTTGTCCTTCTTGCTATAAATTTAGTGACACATTTTGAACATCAAGATACAAAACAGAAAACCTTAATTTAAGACTAAAAAAAAAATAGAACAAAAATATGTATTCATAGAGCAAGCATCCCCCCAATACTTCCTGCTTATGTCTGACAGAATGATCTGGGATGAACACAAATGAGATGGGTGACTTCTTGGGGGAAAAAAAAACTCAGGTTATAGAAAACCCTACTTGTCTACCAAACTACACATCCAAAAATCAAGAATCGGGTCCTTTCAGAGTCAGCAAGATGACTGGAGATGGTGGAGCAATCACAGGTCTAATAACAATGGTGCTGTTTGGGGCATTCACTGTACACCAGGTATCACAGCTGGTGTTTTATGTAAATTAATACAATTAATTCACATGACAACCTTTCTTGGTATTACACCACCACCACCATGGTCTTCCCTCTTGTCCTCATCCTCCTCATCTCTCAAACAGTGAAGAAAATGAGGCTGACATCCAAGGAGCTGCAGGTGCCCTGACTGCTGGATCCGCAGGATGGTTCACCTGGACAGCCTTGCTCCAGCAAGTGTACTCAGCTGGTTAGCACACAGCTGTACACACTGGCGCCATGCTAAGGAGATTGCACCAAATTCTGTAGACACATGGAGTGGCTTTTAAGACGAAGAGAGAGGTGTAAGAAGTAAGAAGTTCTAGAGGCAGTTGGAGGGTATTTATCAAAGCCAGAGGTAGTAAAAAAAAGACGTAATAATAAGAGATCACAAATTTCCCTTTAAATGAAGACCTTCAGAAAGAACAAACAAACAAGCTACACAACCATCCCTCAGACCTGGGCCAGGTTCTGGCACTTAGCAAGGAAGTGAGAAAGAACCAGTCTTACTATTCTTATTCTTTTTTTTTTTTTTAAATTTATTATTATATGTAAGTACACTGTAGCTGACTTCAGATGCACCAGAATCTGTCAGATATCATTATGGGTGGTTGTGAGCCACCATGTGGTTGCTGGGATTTGAACTCAGGACCTTCATGAAGAGCAGTCAGTGCTCTTATCTGCCGAGCCATCTCTCCAACCCACTATTCTTATTCTTAACTCTCCTACGGCTCCACAGGAAAGCACAGGTGACTCTGGGTTATAACATGAGGCTACAGACAGGCCTTGACCCTGTGAGCTTTGAGCAAAGGTCTCCTTTAGGAATCATAAACTGCCAGACTGTGAAAAGTCCAGGGGGTTGTGGATTCCAATAATTCTTCTTCTACATGGTTCCCAGGGAAGGAGGGGAAGATGGTTTAGTAAGCCTCCAGCTACCATCCCAGTTACAGCACCTCATCACAGCCACACTTAAAACTCAAGAACAGATGTGTTTGACATCTGGGTAACTCAGCAGAAAAAGGAGGTTTCTAATATAAGATGTCTCTGGTGGTCCCCCAGAAATTCATTTTAAACCACTCTGAACAGAAACAAGATGTGTGTGTGTTGTTTCTAACTTGTCAAAACAGAAGTCCATTTTCCAATTGCCTCAGATGAAATTTATTAGTGTGGTTACTTCTCTAATCTTCTCTTTTTCGTTTAGCTCCACCAGCACACATGGCAATTCTTCCTTGGCACATTTTACCAGCAGGCTGCTAATGCGAGAAAAGATTTACAAGGCACAGAATTAATGCAGTATTTTCTCTTCAAATTTCACAGGCTGAAAATATAAATCACACTGTTTCTTCCCCCTTAAAGTAGCCAATGAGAACTGAGCTGGAGGCGAGGACACTGAGCCCTCACCGGGAGCCTGAGCTTCACACAGCATCCCAAAAGGAGGCTCCTGTAAGCCATGTGCTCAACTAGAGACCAAATACACAGTCATGTGCCAAATAACTTTTCATGAATACTTCAAAAAATGTTATGAAATTCTTAGGGTTTCAGAGTTGGCCAAGACTAGGGAAAAGCTTATTATCAATCCAAGCCCAATTAAAGCTTATTTATTCTTCATAGTTGGTAGCAGCTGAATACCAAAGGCATAAACTCTAGAGATAGACAGATCTGGGTTGCAATTCTGGATTTGTACCTCTTTCTAGTTGAGATCTCCTTATAACATTTGGCCTCAAAGTTGGAGTTCCCCACTGGTAAAACAAAAATGCTAGTTACTGTTCATTTTGATAATCCGGAGAGCAAACATTTACAAAGCAGGAGATCTTCATCCTGTTTTACATATTCAAAACAGCATGCTGCTTTCCGTCTTTCTGTTCAAGCTGTAGCCTTGCACTGCTTTTGTTTTTTAAGAGGTAATCGAGGTTGAAGGTTGAGAACACTCAGAAGTGGGTAAGGAATACAATACTATCCATAGGACATCATGCCTATCCTTGGAAGAGCTCCCCTTAATTAGGGACACTTGGACTGAGCATCTAGATGCCCCACCTAAAAAAAAAAAACAGCGCAGTAATAAGACAAGTCTTCAATTGTTTACTTTATGTAAAAGTAAAATCTTTTATTTAAATATTTAAGTACTTCTTGACTTCTGCTGCTGCTAAGCAACTGTTTATAATGTGTGTCTCCTGGGTGACACAGGGTGACAGAGGAGTGTCGTGGGACTAAGACCATGGGTCTGAAGCTCCCACTGCATGGCTTAGCTCCCAACTGTTGTTTACTGGCTATGAAGTTGTCTGAATGTGAACTCATCTTTTCGAACCTTTGTTTTTACCCCTTCCTCCGAGGGAGAGATCATAGTTACCCCTTCTTAGGGTAGTTCTGAGGATAAAGTGAATTTATACAAATCTTCACTACTGCCGAGCACACGGTAAATGGCTCAGCGGTGGACATTAATCATCATTGTTACTGTCATCATAACAACACTGAGCATTTATTCTCTGTCCTCTTTCTTCATGGGAAACAGACTCCACATAGAGGTCAAGCAGCCTGCTCCACAGCACTGTCTGCAACAATACATCCATGGTTGTTCATGTTCAGTACCAATTCTCACACCAGGCTCTATCTAAGCCTTTCATATTTAGCTTTTCTCTCTAGTGAACATACTATTCAAACTTTACAGAGGGTGCCCTTCATGCAACAAAACCGAGTAGGTGATGTCACACCTCCTACTCTGCCGATGGGTCATGAGCACCAGGCTGTCTGGAGAAGCTGGTTATCAGGTGAGGTCGGGCTGATCAAAGCGTGGACTTTGTGGCAGTGCTCTTCTAACCATGCCACACAAGTCAAGCAGGTCCATCAAAGCAACAGAGTCTCTAACAAGGAAGAAACTCAAAACTTAAAGGTTTAAACAAAAGCATGGCAGGAGCAGTCAGCCCTGAGAAAGGTGGTGTAGCCTACACACAACGGGATGGAAGGCATGCAGGTTGGAATTTGGTAGGGAAAATGAATACACATGACACCCTTAAGCCCTTTGAGCCCAGTGGCAACCCTCTTGTGTTGTCTTACCCTCCTGACCTCACTGTGGATGCCACTACACTTGTTCCCAAGTCTCCAGAGAGTACCCCCTTGCTTTGAAAATCAGATTAACCCCCACTCTGTGGCTATCATCCCTGCATGTAGCCTGCCTTACAGCCTTCACTCTCATTCCTTTCTCTCCACACCAGTTCAAGCATTCTTCCCTCCCTCCTCCTCAATGCATTGTCTATCTGCTTCTGACTCATACTGCCCCAGGCTGCAGGCTCCTCCACCTTCCCAAATACGTGATCCTGTTTCAAAGCCTCACTACAGTCTGTTCTCCACAGGCTCTGGGGCAGCGACTCTGCAGTGGCTAGATTACAAGGCCAGGAGAGGTGGGAGAGAAGTAGTTAGGGTTTCCACACCTGTTTCCAGGGTCCCATGCTTTATTAGAAATTTTGATCACAGTCTACGATATGGTTCAGCATTCTTTTGGGAGTCTAAGTATTAAAAAATAAAAATGAATGGTAGCAGTAGAGGTCTAGAAGAAAAAGCGGATCTTTTGATGGTTCTATTTTATCTGGAGCTTCCCAGAAATAGACTGTTAAGAAGTGTCAAACACTCTTTTGTTCTCTAGTAACTTCCAGGTGTTGGCCATTTAGTATCTAAACTATAAGGTTTCATCTGTTTCCATCTGAACAAGGACAACAGCTGCCCAAATACAACGGCTCCAGAAATGGTAAACAAATTGTCATTAATCTCTCCTCCAGGTTCCCAAAAATTGTCACCCTCACAAATTTGCTGAGCTTATCACTGTTCCTATCCAGGGCTTTCAGGCCTCCACCCACTACTCACTCACCATCCTCAGTCCATGTACGGGTCACCATGCTGTCTGCTAAAAGCTTCTTGCGCTCCCTACACTTTGGAGTGTGCAAGTTTTCTGCTCACTTTTGCTTTCCCACCATCAAATATCTGTCCTTTGAGTTCTACAGTTTAACACCATCCATGAAAATGTGAAGAAACAGGGCAGGGAAATTAGATTCAAGGTAGCCCATTCTGCACAAAACAAACTTTCTGCTGGACAAGAGTGGACCCACGGCCCAAGGCAGTTTACACGGTAACTGTGGTGTCTTCAAAAACGCACGTGTGCCAATAAGAGTTATGAAAATGTCAACGGCTTTGTTTTAGTGCGAGGATTTCTGACTCTATTTTTATCCACAAGAGTTAAGTATGAAGGAGGGCTGTCATGAGAATCCCATGGAATCTAGATTCGGCCAGACACTATAACAAGAGTCCTGGTTTAAACCAGCTAGCTGCCCACCAACTTTCTTCTAGAACATACACAGATCAATCAATGGCTTCTGGAAATATCACCCCAGCATCCTCTAGATGTCACCTTGAGAACATGCCAGGATGGAGCATGACGACTTTGAAGCACAAAAAACTTGAAATTTTGCACCCAGGATTCAACAGGCTGACTGGAAAATATTTTATTTTTGTGGAGATTAATTTTTGTTTTATTATTTATTTACCAATAAAATACTTATCCCAATTAAGGTATGGATCGTAAAATGATCTAATTTGCTTTTCTGGGATTTTTCTTTTTTTTTTTTAATTTCAAAAACAAATTTTAGGGATCTCTTGCCAATTAATAGAAACAGAAATCCTTTAAGAAACGTTTCTGATGTACTCTGACTTCTCTTGAATGTATTCGCTGTCCCCAACATCCTCCCAATGGCTGAGGCACCTCAGGTTACCACCTGGGCACTGCACAGGAGAGGAGGGTGCTGAAAGTTCAGAAGCAGCAATTAGTTGTTTCTGACGTTAAGAACATTTGATTATGGATGACTACCCAGCAATTGTTTCTCTTATAGCAGCTCAGACTCTGGCAGGCCAATGAGAGACTTGATTTACTCAAGCAGTTCCCTCAAACCAAGGGAACTGTCAGGGAATTCATTCAAGTTTCAAACACCTTTGAGTGAGTTAAATCGGTCTGGAAACTCCGGGAGGAAACAAAGAGTTTTAGAGCGACTTTGGGGAATCCTGGATTATCTACTTAGCCTAAGGGTGACATGTTCGAAATTTATAAAAATACCTGAGAAAAGGAGTCATTTCCTTGTAAAGAAAGTCACCTGCCCTGCAGAGGGGGTTGAAGCCAGAGTCCTGGGGCTCCTAAGGGGATCTTTTCCAGCAACCTAGAGTTGTATAAAAAAAAGATAAACACCACAGCAGTCCTGGGGATGGAGCTATAGGGCCCGACACTGGGCACAAAGAATGAGTGCTCATGAGATCACAATGTTAGCTTTCTCAACTCCCAAAGTCACTCCACTGAACTCCATTGCCAGCACCCAGCCTTCCTGGTGAGCATGGGCATCGACTCCGATCTGTATTCTGATTATCGCCTGGTAACATGCCACGCTCTGTGCAGATGTGATTAGTTGAAGAAGAAAAAGCCAAACGAGCCCTAAAGCGCTGCTCCTTCCCTCTGGCTCACTTGGGAACTAAATACAAAAACACCTTCCTGGGTTCCTGATGTTCCAAATGTGCCAGGGAGCTATTAAGCTTGGAATAAACACACATGATGAAGAAATGCCTTCTTCGACAGTGCTTGCCACTGTCAAAGTGGCAAACATAAGCAGTGTGTGAGAGCTTTTGCAGAGATAGTTTCCAATAGGCGAGAAACCTCATTTGTACCAAATTTTCAAATTATCCTACTTAGGAAACAAAAGGGAGAAAATTTTTTGTCTCATGAAAATTCTAAACTGTGAGAGAATGCCCAGTATTTTATAGTTCCTTTATGAACCAGATATATCCCAGCATTTCGACTACTGCCAGCACGGGAGTATTCATAGCAGGAGTTTATATTCTCTAAGTTTAAATCTGACCACTGTCCTCTGCAATTATAAAACTTCAAAAGCCAATCACATGATATTTAGAGTGAAATGTAAACAGAGCTGCATGAGGCTTTGTTTTTTATATAAAGTGACTTTGTACATAAAGGCCAAGTCTCAGAAGTAAATGTCTTTTAATCTCTATTGCTTTCCTTTTTAATAGTGAGTATTTCCCCTGGGTTACCTACAGTATTGCTGGTCTCTCTCTGGCCCAGTGACACACATTTACGAACACACAAGGATTGTGTACAATGAGCTCAAGAGGACTGGTCCCTTGGCAATCCAGAAAAGGAATAAGACATTTTTCAGGGCATACGGTCTTTCATCTATCTATATAACTGTCTATCATCTCTTTGCTTAGAAACTAAAATAAAGATAGGAACTAAACAAGAATTTTATTACAGTCACATTTTTTCTTTTAAAACCCACCCTCTCGCAAAGATAGGCGACAGGAAGAAAAAAACATAGGTGAGTCCCAATGCTAATCTTTGTATATTCCCATTCTCACCATTTGTCACCATGACAGACAGCATCAGTCCCTGCCTTGAGGGTTCTCACACACAAAGCAGGTTAGATAAATGGCTATTTATGAAGCTGGAAACAAGCGAGAGCTATCTCTTGGTACCTGAAATGAACTCTCTCACTATGCCAGCTCACTCTTGTCTGGAAGTTAAAAGGAGTGTGTCTCTTCTCTACACATCCCCAGCTCATCCTCAATAGGGATGAACTGTTTTTTACAGCCTACAGTCAGTCATTCAACACAGGACCCCATGAGCTCTTCTGTCCATGGGGTCAAAAGGTGAGGTCACCCAGAGAAAGATCTAGATATGCCCAAGAATCAGAATCTGCCAGCTGAAGTCACACAAGAGGGAAAGGACGGAAACATTAAAAGCAGGTCAGCACAGGCAAACTGAACGCTGTTAGGCAGGGCTCTCAAACCTTGAAAAGCATCCTTGCCATTGATTTCAATACCATGAAAGCCCATAAAAGTAGTGAAGCAACACCAAGACATGGGCATCTATGCACACTAGAGGTTCAAAGTTTAAAAAACAAACAAACAAACAAACAAACAAAAGCATAGAAGCCGGTAATGTGGTCATTGTTGCCTGAACTACAGTAAAGTACTCATTGTGACATTAACCTTGTACTACATAGATGCCATTTTATTTGAAAGGTTGTTGTCACCAAAGGAAAAGCATTTCAAATGGAAGGTGGTGACCCTCCAGGGGTCATCATTAATCACCCAGGGTCAAAGACCTTCAAAACTGTAATAGGAGGCAGGAGGCTAGGGAAAGAAGGGAGAGAAAAGATCAAAAGGCCTTTGATGAGGGTTATCTACCTACACAATAGCACCTGTGGAATGGAGCTTTTCTGCAGTGGGAAGCCTCCCAGCTTCTAAGGTGACAGGGTTTCTGTTCATTAACTCAGCTCACTTTGGAGACTATAGTCAGCAGATGGCAGAAGAGGCCTAGAGGTCTCCCGTGGCCATCGCTTTCATTGTGCTTCGGTGGAGCACAAAGCACTATCTTCTTTTCCAAGTAGTATGAAAGGAGGGAGAAGCTGTAGCTGGACAAACAGCAGTGGACCGCCAGGAAGCTCCTTGCAATTCCACATTTCAGTTTATGAAAACATACGTATCTGCTCTTAGCAAAAAGACGGGAAGTTGGAAGTAAGTGTATGTTTCCTCAGGCAAAGCCAACAGAATAGAAGGTCGGTGGGATTGTCGGTTCAATGGCCTGGGCACGCTTTGCTACTGTTACCACTGTTTAATGAGCCTTACATGTCAGCGAAGCGGTGGACAGAATAAGCACCATGACTGTTATAATGTGTGAATCCGATCCTTTCACAGGAAGGGAGGAGGCAACTAATTCAGGATGAGATAACCAAGGAGCACTTGGTTATCTGCCTGACACGGTTTTCCTGATACAGTGGTCTTTGCACCATCTCTACTAGGCTCATTCCAAGACCCTCAGTGGGTGCTTGACCTTAGACAGTCCTAACCTTGGATGTTCCACACTTCCCTATGTGTATATACTTAGGGTAAAGTGGAATTTACAAATGCGACACAGCAAGAGGTGAACAACAGTAACATTAACAAAACAACCATAACGATGTACAGTAATTAAAGGCATATGAACATGGTGTCTCTCCAAGTAATGTAGCGTATTGTCCTCACTCTTCATATAATAAATAATGCAAGCTGATACAATGCTTTAGTGATGGGAGGGGAAGAGGGGGGTGGCTGGGAGATGCAGCTTTAAGGTGCTACTGACCTGAAGAGAGGAAAACAATGGCTATATTTTGGAGCAGAACCATGAGCAAGTTCACAGGCTAGTAAACTCTTCACAATTTGTGAGTTGCTCATTTCTGGAATTTTCTAGTCTGTATTTTTAGAACATGGCTGACCATGAATAACTGAATGCATGGAAAGTGACACTATGGGATTGGGGATCACTGGACATTCCAGGAGACTCAAAACTCAAAAGCTGTGCCTTGTTCCTAGGGTGCCTCTCTCTGGTAGATGGGGAGTGGAATACTTCAAGAACACAAACAAGGAGCCTTTCAAAAACTCACTAAAAATGTGTATAAAAATAATTTATTATTTTAAGAAATCAAACACACAACGGAGCAATATAAATGGCTTTCAGACTATGGGCTGTTTTGATTAGCCATGCCCTAGATGCCTACAGCCTACACCCATTAGCATGGATAATTGAGAATTCCCTGGATTTCCATTTGAACACAGGCTCTCTAATTCATTTCAGGCACTGAGATGGGAAAGCAAACCCTTGGCTATGATTCCATTTGCACAGACGTAGGTAGCACTGCCCCATTCTGTGCCGCACTAACCTCTGTAGAGTCCAAAGAAGCCTTCATAGCGGAGCACTTTCTTAAAGCAGTCAAAGCTGTTTTTATACATGAGCTCTCCCACAAAAGAGCCGGTTGATCGCTGGTTCTGCATTCGAGTCTTTACAAGATCGATAGGATACACAGCAGTGGCTCCGACAGCTGAAATGAAGGAATACCAGTAGCTCAGCCAGAATTAAGGTGATTTGGGTGAAAGAAATAGGTGGATAAAAATCAAAGAAAGGACTTAAAACAGAAGTATTTTTTTATGCATAGATCTACTGAACTACCTTTGTATACTCTTAATTTTTATTAGAATGTCTCGACAAGAGGATATCATAAGAGTTTAAATTAACAGTGTATCAGGAATGGCTAACCTCACAGAAGGGAGCAAAAATTATCACTTGTAGGATGCTGATCATGCTCAAGTGTAGGAAAAGCCCCCTTGGCTCTGGTCCCCACCTAATAGATACAGGTTGATAACTGACTTGGGGAACAACCACCCACCGTAAGCAGAAAGTGGAAAATCAGAGAAAAGATCGAAGGAACAATCAAAGTGACACGCATTCATGACTAACCTCCAGCAATAGAACCCAGTCCAAACCTGTAGGCCGACTCTGCAAGCTGCAGAAGAAAGGGCCGAGCAGCATCACCGGAGGCCTTCTGCTTCACACATGCCGTAAGCAGGAAGCAAGCGAGCCGAGAAAAGAACAGAAATGTGTACAGTCACTTAAAATATCACTCGTCAGAATCTAAGTCTAATATAACTCAAATACAAAAAGGAGAGCTAGCTTCGAGTCCATCAATTTCTTATCAATAAAAGTGTTTGCTGCTAAGCATGACTGAAATCATACTGGGACATAAAATCACCACATGAAAAATAATGTTATAATCGATTTTCAAATGCTCAATTCTCAGTGATCATAAAAATGTCAGTGTAAAAAATATCATCGTTCTTGATTCATCAAACTGGCTCAGCTTTTTATTTGAATTTTGTCTTTGTGTTAAATGGTAATACTCAGATTAGTAAAAATTATTAAAATGTTGTTCTCAAACTCACTGTTAAACTAAATATGAGCTTTTGAAACCATAATAACATATACCTAAACACTTAGGTTGAACTTAATCTGATGCTGCAATTCTTACTTAAAGATACTGGAGAATAACAGTGAAACACAGGGAAAAAGGAATTGGTTCTTTCAAAAGCAGCACTCAGTGCAAAAATTCTGGAGCTACACTAAATGACCAATACGAGAGGATTAAAATGCTGTACTGGTGAGCACACAGGCCTTCACTCCCAGGGCTTAGGAGGTAGAGGCAGACCGCTGAGAACAGGGCCAGCCTAGTTTACATAGCAAAGCCAAGCAAGCCGGAACTACAGAGGGAGATCCTGTTTCAAAAGTAAATAATAAAATACTATCACTCTTAAAAGTACACCATTTCAAATGGTATCCTCAAAGAAGACCAGAGGTTGGTAAAGAAGAATGTTCACAAAACTCTTATTTTATAAAAGAAAATGTAAGGAGTGGGAGAGATGGTTCAGTGCTTAAGAGAACAGGCTGCTTCCTGGAATTCAGGTTCAATTCCCAGCACCCACATGGCTGCTCTCAACCTTCTGTAACTCCAGTCTAAGGGATGTGATGCCTACAGGCATGCATGTGTTACACCCAAGTAAATTAATACATTTTAAAAATGAAAGAAAACTAGCTGAAAGGAGCACGGTGGGTGAGCAGGTGTTTGTTATATTCCTTTCGCCTTTATGAAATGTTTGGAATGTTTCATGGCATTTTCTTTATGTGTGTGAGTGTTTTGCCTGTTGTGTGGATATATACCACGTGTGCATCTGTTGCCCATGAGGGTGCAGAATCTCCAAAGCAGGAGTTAAAGATGGTGGTGAGCCACCATTTAGGTCCTGGGAACTAAACCCAGGTTCTCTATAAGAGCAACAAGTGGTTTTTTTACAGTTGAGCCCTTTGTGGTATTAAAAAAAAATTAAGAGAGTAGAATATGAAGTCTTTTGTTGTCGGTGTTAAAATTGTTTATGGATATATATGTATATATACATATATATCTGTGTGTATTATATATACATATATGTGTATATGTAGATATGTATACACATACGAAATTAGTATAATATTTTGGCATCGCTATTACCTAGTGACACTCAAATGTTTATGATGGCCATAACTAAATAGATGAGCTATAGGTGATTGAATTTTTCCTCATTGTTTTGGCCATCTTCCTAAAATTCATATTTCAAGGCAACCAGATGTTTTGTTGTTGCTTTTCTGACCTGTTATCGTTAGGAATGCTAAGGACAAACCACTTTTGAATATTGTACTACCTTGTCTGTGTAAATAAAATATTAACTTTGTCCCACAGAGTTGTCAAGTGAGAGTGACATACAGTCAGCACCTAATAATACCTGTTGAATGAATGTATTTACATTCAATAAAACTTGTTTTCAGAAGGCACGATAATTAACATCAGTGAAGAATGAAAACAATCACCAACCCCAGCTACCAACCCACTGAATTTTAACTGCTGTCAGGGCAACACAACTCCAATACAATGAGATCATTTGAAATCTTCAGTCATTTAACTGAAAACAACTTTACGGAGAAATATGCATGTCTAAGAAGGTAAAACATTTTCTTCCACAAATTCCATGTGTTGTCTCCAATTCCACCCCTGTAGTCTACCTTCGTGGTGACAGACGGATTCAAAGAAAGAACATTATTTTATTTACATGCATGAGAACATGCGATACTAAAAATGTCCTGGCATCAAAATAATGAATGAGAGTATTTTGAAGATGCTAAAGGAAGGAACCTGCCATTACTGCTAATTCTTCCTGGAAAAGACAAATATGTTCTTAAAATGACATGAGGGATGAGTCCAGCTCCGTGGCTCCCCTGTCAAGGGCAAACACTCCATAGGCTGTAGGGTGCTAGGACATGCAAACTGCCCCTCAGGTAGAGGACCCGACTGAACCGACTTGCTTGATCTGCCAGGCGCACTGGGGTTCATGTATTAAAAAAAAAAATCAGCCTAGATTTCAGGTAGGGTTGTAATGAATTGCTCTAAACCTCTGAACACCGGCCAAACACTTCCTACCGTGAATCTCTTCAAATTCCTCTAACCCTTTCGAGGCCAGTACCAGCAAGCACCCATTATAAGCCCCCCAAAGCTGCAAAGGGCACACAGGGAAATGAAGAAGTGCTGCTGCCAGGGGGGAAGCAGGGGAGATCTGAAACAGCCCCTCTACTTTCCCTAATCCCCAAATTTCTACAATAGCTGGTGGCACAAAGATGAAGAGATAATTATCTCAGACACAGTGTCTGAAATCAAAGGGAAGAGAGAGCAGGCTGCTTCCTCCTCTGCCTGGGATTACACAGTTCTTTCTCCAGCACCAAGGAGAATCGGCTTCCTCTTTTAACCACAGCCAGCTGGTTTCCCAGAGGTGCCTAGTTAGGATTTACTGAGCACACACCCACTCCTTCCATTTCCATGCTGCACACGAGTCGCTGCTGCCCTTGGGTGGGAAGGAGCTAAAGGGAGTGGGGTGGGATCCTGGCTCCAGGCCTGACAGTCCTAAAAATGCAGCCCGCATCAACCCATTGTGGTCAAACTGGCGTCGCTGTTCAGACCCAGAGCTCCAAGCCAAAAACAGTTAAGTCTCACAAGATTCGAAGATGGCTTTGCCTTAAAGGAGGACTTTTTCTAAAAAAAAAAAAAAAACCTTCTGTCTGTTCATGAATTTATTTTACAAGCACCATGCAGGCATAGCACATGTAATGAAGGCATTGCTCTCTCAGGCCCAGCTACAGAACTGAGCAAGAGTTAAGCAAGGAGGTGCCATGTCTTAAGTTTCTGACTCCCACAACTTTGAGACGTGGGCTTCTGTTAACCATAAAATAAAACCTAGCATTCCTAACATTGTTTCCACATAGCTTATGAATCCTTTCACAGAGAAAATAGGTCTAAAAGCCTCTGAACTATGACTCCAGACTAAACAAAATTATCTCATTTTGATACTCAGAAAAACGGAAGGCATGGCTGTTAGACAATGCTCTGACAGTACCCCACTGAGGAGCAACGATA
Source organism: Mastomys coucha (assembly GCF_008632895.1). NCBI lineage: Eukaryota > Metazoa > Chordata > Mammalia > Rodentia > Muridae > Mastomys > Mastomys coucha. The sequence continues at coordinate 2,652,996 of NW_022196903.1, forward strand.
TCGTTCATTTAGCAATACCAGATGCTTCTGGGGATTGTCACAAGAGCCAGTGCTCCATGCACACATCCCTCAGTACCAGATGTAAAAGAAGAAAAGAGCTACTTGCTTCTGGAGCGTTGGGGTTTCTAGTGTTGGGGCAACAGCCCCCTCTTTCTAAGAAACACATGCCTGTCTCTGTTCACCAGAAGATTGCTAAACAGCTTCCCTCTCAGCCTCCTCAAAATGCCTGCACTTGGGGAGCAGAACTGGAAAACGGTTAAGTCAGAAACCAATGCTGGAAATTCAATGGACATGCTAGGGGCCAGGGTATCTCTGGAAAGCACCCTAAGAGAAGCCACTCCATCACTCACCTGCCTCTGGGCCTCGGCCAAGTTGAAAGGTAACATTCCTTCCTCTAGGGGGGCGATCCGCTCAATGTCTGCTAAGGTCATGCGCCTGGACAGAAAGCAAACAATGATGAAGTCCCAGATTTCTTAAATTTACATGATGGAATTTTAGAACGTTTCTTTTATCGCTTCCCATATTTCAGCATGGGCCTTCATTATTTGGTTTCTCTCTCTTCTGCTGAAATCTCCCTACACCTAGCTCCTAACATTATTTTATTAAACTAACTTTAAAAAAAAAAAGGCCAACTTACCCCCTCGGCTCATATAAATCTGCTAACTGAAACAAGATGTCAACTTCCATGGGTGTAACCTGACCAAACTTCTGGGCTGCCAGAGCAAACTCCTCTGTATGGAAAAAGAGAGAGATTCAGAAAGATCAATGCTAAATTCAGTGTTCAGCCAAAGTGCTGGAGGAGTGGACATTACAACAGGTTATCATGAAGTCATCCCAGTTCTTTCACCCACTTGTTAAAAGGATGCAGAACTCCATCCCAACCACTACTGCTGGGTGAGATGTGAATGCTCTAAACAAACGACAAGGGACAGGATTCAAACTACACTGACATTGTGGGTACCCAAGTTATATCCAGGTTTTTTTGAATCCTATTGAAATGCTGATAACATCTTCTTCAAGGTCATGGATTACATTATGCTATCATCAATACAGGTGTGTGGAACCCAAGCGTGTGTTTGAGGTCCACTGCCCTTTTAGCTTAAGTTCTTGTAAAAAACGAAAAGATTCAACAAATTCTATATCTCCTCTTCATTCAAAGGCTGTCTTCAGTTTATCAAAAACTTAGTGAAGATTGTTTTGTTTGCTTTAGTTTGTCTGATCATAGTCTGGAGGACACACATCACCAATAAATTTACCAGTATGAATGGGAGAGCAAATTCTACTATAAACTCCAGATTGCCTCACTCCCTATCCCCTGCTCCCTAGCACACTTGAAACAAACATTCTGATACAATCACTCACCCTTAGTCACCTCCACATCTTTCCTATTGCCAGCCAGAGTGCTGTAGATCTTCCTAATGAGTTCCATGTTGTTAAGGAGCGAATTAAATCCATTAAAATAGGAGAAACTAACTTGATGGGACGTAGTGCCTCCAGCAGCCTTGCAAAGTTGAAAACAAGACAGAGAAGAAAAAGAATAAAAAAGATACAAAGGGGAAGAGCTTCCAAAAATACATATATTTATCACTGTTTTGGAAGTAACTGGGAATGAATATACAAAAAAAAAAAAAAATGACCACAATATTTTTCTTTCACTTTAGAAAAAAAAAAAAAGCTAGAAGTGAATTTTAAAAGTAACTGAAACTAATCATGACCAGGACTTATACAACCCCTGGAAAACTAAATAAATACATGTGCAGGATTATAACAGAACCAGTAGTCACTTACAGAGTTCAAATTTCAGTTGAAAATGTTTTATAAGTTGTTTTATTTCATTTAATGAGCATATGTTAGGGCCTTAAACATAGCATACACATACATGTGTTCACGCATGCAAAACTGCATTATATCAGTACAGGGCCTTAAACATAGCATACACATACATGTGTTCACACATGCAAAACTGCATTATATCGGCACAGATACACTATGAGGAGCGGCTAATGCATCTTTAATATCAAAAGTTGTCTTAATACTTAAACCAGCAATAAATAATCACTTAAGTCCCGAGACTTTACGTTGGTGGAATAGCTAAAGAACAAGTGTGCTCTGGTAAAAGTTGAAGATATGCCTATCTAGATGGGGGTTGAAGCTGATCAGAATTCTAATAATCAGAATTTTAAAGGAAACATTTTTCTTAACATGGGACAAGAGAAACAGATAGTATATCCACTGTGAATGGAACTTCAGTTTGGAACTTCAAATTCTATCCTTTCCTATCAAGGCAAAATATTTTTGTTAGGAAAGCGCTTTTTTAAAACAGCTGCATAAATTTTCACTTAGTAATTATTCAAAAGTGCTGACATGAGAGTTCACCTGGGAGTGGCGGCAGGCCGGGGTAGGGGTGGGGGCATGGCAGAAAAGGAGTGAGATTAACATGGTGCCAGAATGGGAAAGGCCATGTATTCGAAATCAAACACTAGGAAATAAAGAGACTTGAAAGGCTCATGGTCAGCACAGTTGGAAAGCCAGATGGCTGCGAACATGCTCATGGTCTAGCAAAGGGAGAGTCTCCAGAGAAGTGGCTCCCAAATTGTAGGAATCAGCTAGAAGCTTTAACACTTAGATACTGAGATGTAGCAACCGATGGGTGGCGAAGCACAAACCTACAGGAAACCTGGATTCCACCTGTAATGATCTTCCCTGGTCATCTAGATTGTCTATGGCCAAGGCCTGGAACCCCTACCAAGCATTCCTCATGACACCTCGGAGTCCCACGAGTTAGTAAGGACATCAGTTGGGCATCCTTCGGGATGGAACAACTATGACACATAATGGCAGGGATCTGCCTATCACAAATACCACTGCAGCCTCAACAGACACCAAGTGACAATGAGAAATGTAAGCTTTGGATCTACCTGTGACTCCAACAAGACATGCAAGTGTGCATGTCTGCAGAGGTGCCTGCCTGCCTGCCTGCCTGCCTGTCTGTGTGTTTCTTTTTCCTTAAATTAGAAACATGAACATCAGCAACTCGACATACCATAAAAAATAGGGCAACATGAAGATGAATTCATAAATTATTTTTGTTGTTCTTTTTTTCTAATTAGTTATTAACAGATGAACCCTCCGTATTCATAAATTCTACCTATGCAAATGAAACCAACCAGACTTTTGCAAAGATTTTGGGCCCGAGGATTATATCTGCATTGAATATGCACAGACATCTTTCTTTGCCATTATTCCCTGAACAACACAGCAAAACAAAGACTTAAAAATACCTACACTGCATTAGATATCACAAATAATCTAGCTATGATTTAAAGTAAGAGAAAATACGTGTACATTATACCCAAAGAAATGTCACTGTGAAGAAATGATCTGAGGATCTGCAGACTTAGCATATGAAAGCACCCTGGTACAGGCCTCCAGGGACACTAAAAAATGACTGAACACATCCCCAAAACATTCAATGCAGACAATCAATTAACCTACCCACTATTATGAACCAAGACATATTTTGGTTTGTAAGAGTGATAACATACATGATAACATTAGTGTTTTAAACAGGGCAGTTCATAAGACCTGTTCTTTACTATTCCACTGTACTTAGCTCAAATTAGGGAGAATAAACTACTTCATTAGGACAATGCACAACTTACAGCTACTAGACATTCTTCAACAAAAGGAGTCAGGACATGGGGACGGATGGTGACCATGATGTCCCGGAAGTCAATGGCTGTGACTTTTCCCGTCTTGGCATTGTCTCGTTGCACAAAGGCTTGCTTCGCATGCTCCAACTGTATTTCCTACAGTTAGAAAGGGTAAAACGGTTAATTTATGTCTCTTTCTTACTGCAAATGACTGCTCATTTTTAAATCAGACAAAAGAAATAAGCCGACATCGGATTTAACAGGCTCCACCTGCCTGTTTAAATGCTTCCCCCCTAAACTTCTTTTTTCTTCTGAAAGAAAAGAACATTTCTCGGAGCAGTGAATATAAAGTTAATAAAGTACACTGTGTTTAAAACCTTACACTCAGCAGAATCAGAATCAGGCATAGTGGCACATGTCTGTGATCTCGGCACTTGGGAAGCAGAAGGTGGGAAGATCAGGTTGAGGGATGGTCACAGACACCATTATGACTCTGATGTCAACCTGAGCTGTATGAGAGAGCCCTGTTCTAATGCTGTGAAGCGGCACCATGGCCAAAGCAACTCTTATAAAAGAAAGCATTTAACTGGGGGCTTGTTTACAGCTTTAGAAGGCTAATCTAAAACAAACTGGCATGGCACCAGAGCAGTAGCTGAGAGCTCTGCACCCTCATCTGCAGGCAGAGAGAGGCACTGGGCCAGGGATGGGCTTTTGAAACCTCAAAGCCCACCACCAGCAACACATCTCCTCCGACAAGGTCACATATCCTAATCCTTCTCAAATAGTTCTAGTAACTGAGGACCAGGCATTCAAACCAGGCATGAGCCTACAGGAGCCGTTCTCGTTCAAAGCATCACACAATGTTTCAAAAGAAGGAAGAGAAGGTAGGAAAGGAAGGAGAGAGAAAGGAGGAGGAAAAAAAGTCAAAGGAATCAAACCAAGGTCTTTTCTTCTAGATCTGAGATATAAATTAAAATAAAAATGAAGTTTGGTAGCTAAAAAGACCTGGTTAGATCCAGCAAGCAATCATGACCATGTGCAGATATGCCAGTGCTTGACTTAACAACAGTGAAGGAGTGTTCTCTGCTGGAAGGTGCTAATCCTCAGCCCTGGCACTACTGATATTTGGCACAGGTTAAGTCACTGTCACAAAAGGCTGACCTGTGCCAGTTGATCCTCCCAGTAGCTGCTGGTAACTTCTCTACCCAAGGCTATGAGGGTCAAAAATGACACCACATAGAGCCCTGCATTCTAGAATAAGAAGCTGGAGAGTTCATCCATCAGAGGACGAAAAACCGTAGCAGCACACTTGGATATATAATTCATATGACCAAACTCCAACAAGAATCATAGCTCTCTACTGCTATTCCCAGGAGATAAGTGTAGGCATAAAAAACAAACACTGCTTCCCACTGAGGCTCACTTCACACTACTTCTGTAGACAGTCCTGTTATCATCTTCCGCAGCACATTGCCTACCTTCCAGACAGACCCCAGAAAGTTAATCTGCGTGAAACTTAAAAGTATCACAAAGGGGCTATCAAGGATTTCAAATTATTTAAGATGAACTGGGGTTTCCCTGGTAAGGAAGCCATCTCTTGGCTTTGGTAACAAGATGACACCAATTGTTCAATGTGTCAGTGCAATTTGAAGGGACAGGAGTCTGACGCTCCTGTGAACTGAACTACCTGTTTTCCTTGCCCTGCATGAGAGACAGGATAAAAACATGATTGACAAAGTATTGATAGTGACTGGACCTGGGTAATGAATATGCTTTCCTCTCTCGTCTTCTGTACTTTAAGGATGTAAACACGGGAATTTTAAAGATTAATAAGTAAAAAAAAAAAAAAGTGGGCATTATCTTATTGACAGTTTCTCCTTAGTTACCTGCATTGGCTACTTTCAGTGCAGGGTACCAAGATGAACCTTGGTGGGCCCAGAACCTCCTAGAGCCCTGCACTCGATCTTTACTTAAGATGTGTCCCCACCCTGCCTTGGTCCTCAGATGATGTTCACTCTGCTTTTCATGAAAAGCGCTGCCACAAAACGTCAAAGATTTCTTAGGACCTATGTCTGACTCCTCATCTCCCACTCCTACCTGTTAGTTCAGAATTCCTAAGAATATATCCTGTATGTATCTTATAAAGGCCATAACATTACACATCACTAACTCCACTTCTCCACCCAGGACTCAACTCTGGTCCCTTTGCTAGGTTCAATGGTTAATTATTGGCAGGTAGGTTTCCTAGTGATACCAGCTGAAAGGCCTGTCACTTTCAACTCTGTAAGCTTCCTTTCTCCCAAGTGGGAAGCAGTTGCCAAATTATGTTCCCCAAACCTTTAAAAGTTCACTCGAATGAATCTTTCCCTTTCCCTCCTTGACAGAGGTGGTTCATTGCTTCCTCAGACCTGGCTTAGGCTCTGTGATGATCCTCACTGTCAGTCTCTGACCACAGCAGTTCACCTTACCTGCACCCTGTCACCCTTCAAAGTCCCAGATCCAGCCTCCTCTTTTCTCAGCACACAGATGCAGTGGCCTGAATCACAGAGACTGATCTCCAATGGAAGGTGCTCAGGATTCTCGGGGAAGCACCCAGGACACCATCTCTGCCATACAGATCCTTTATGCAGCTGGAAAACTCATCTTGGCCTCTACACTAAAAATCAGCGCCCTGTCATGTGGTTCCAGAGATGAGCATGTTTTGAGATGATATTCCACCTTACATTAGAAATAGAGTCCATGCCGGGCAGTGGTGGCATACACCTTTAATCCTAGCACTTGGGAGGCAGAGGCAGGTAGATTTCTGTGTTCGAAGCCAGCTTGGTCTACAGAGTGAGTTCCAGGACAGCCAGGGCTACACAGAGAAACCCTGTCTTGAAAAAACAAAACAAAACAAAACAAAAAACAAACAAACAAAAAACAAAAAAAAACAAAAAACAAACAAACAAACAAACAAAAACCAAAAAAAAAAAAAAAACCAAACAAACAAAAAAATAGAGTCCACACTATTGGCTCTGCCTTGGATGAACTACCACATTCTGCTTATGGTTTGTGCTGTTATAGGTACAGTGGGTATTTGTCTGACAGACATTATCAATGACAGGCAGTCCATAGAGCCAACTGAATGAACAAATCAGGATCTATTCAACAAAAATAGAGTTGTCTGGGGTTGCTTCCGGTCTGTCTGGGCCAGCCGGTGCCCTGAGCAGACCTTGGGCACAAGCTCTGCAGCCAGTCCCACAACACCCAGAGGAAGTTCCACTTCCAGGAGCTCTAACATGCTCAGGATCAGAGATGAGGAGGACCCAACATCTATCCCAACACTGGGAGTAACTGGGACTAGCAGGATCCAGGCACACAAGAACTCCGCCAGCCCAGTGGCTCGGGTTCCTTCCGGTCTCTCTGGGCTGGCCAGTACCCTGAACAGTCCTTAGGCACAAGCTCTGCAGCCAGTCCCACAACACCCAGAGGAAGATCCACTCCCAGGTGCTCTAACAAGCACAGGATCACAGGATCACAGGATCCCAGGATCCCAGAGACAGCTTGACTCTGAGGAGTTCTGACACAACCAGGATCATAGGAAGGACAGGCTCCAATCAGATTTAGCAAGTGCAGGTAGCACTAGAAATAACCAGATTTCAGGGTGTGGGGGTTTATGTGGGGGGGGGGAGGCAAGCATAAGAAAATAAACAACACAAACCAAGGTTACTTGGCATCATCAGAACCCATTTCTCCCACCGTGGCAAGTCCTAGACACACCATCACACCAGAAAAGCAAGATTCAGATCTAAAAATGACTTCTCATGATGATGATACAGGACTTTGAGAAAGACATAAATAACTCCCTCAAAGAAACACAGAAGATCACAGGTAAACATCTAGAAGCCCTTAAAGAGGAAACACAAAAATCCCCTAAAGAACTACAGGAAAACACAATCAAACAAGTGAAGGAAATGAACAAAACCATCAAGGATCTAAAAATGGAAATAGAAACAATAAAGAAATCAGAAAGAGAGACAACCCTGGAGATACAAAACCTAGGAAAGGAATCAGGAGTCATAGATGCGAGCATCACCAACAGAATACAAGAGATAGAACAGAGAATCTCAGGGGCAGAAGATACCATAGAAAACATTGACACAATGGTCAAAGAAAATTTGCAAAAAGCAAAAAGCTCCTAACCCAAATCATCCAGGAAATCCAGGACACAATGAGAAGACCAAACGTAAGGACCAATAAATATCTTAAACAAAATTATAGAAGAAAACTTCCCTAACCTAAAGAAAGAGATGCTCATGAACATACAAGAAGCCTACAGAATTCCAAATAGACTGGACCCAAAAAGAAATTCCTCCCGTCACATAATAATTAAAACACCAAATGCACTAAACAAAGAAAGAATTTTAAAACCAGTAAAGGAAAAAGGTCAAGTAACATAAAGGCAGGTCTATCAGAATTATACCAGACTTCTCAACAGAGACTATGAAAGCAAGAAGATCCTGGGCAGATGACACACAGACCCTACAAGAACACAAATGCCAGCCCAGGCTACAATATCCAGCAAAACTTTCAACTACCATAGATGGAAAAACAAGATACTCCATGACAAAACCAAATTTACACAATATCTTTCCACAAATCCAGCCCTACAAATGATAATACATGGAAAATACCAACATAAGGAGCAAAACTACACCCTAGCTGAAGCAAGAAAGTAATCTTTCAACCTAATTCCACCTCTTACAACAAAAAGAGCAGGAAGAAATAATTACTTTTTCTTAATATGAAAATTAATATTACCAACATATCTTAATTGACTGAAATTTAAATATATGAGGAATTAGAAATTTGTTGACTGTCATCCAATGATCTCTCTAATTTGGTAATTGCAGAAATAGGTCCAATATTGTACAATCCATATACACTTTCAGCTTGTTTGTTCATGACAGTGTATTGTTGTGTAGAACATAAGGGTCTTGAAATCTTGCTTCTCCTATCTTAGCTTCTCTATTAGTAATATTGTTTATTTCATGTTTTTAGACTATACTATGGTTTTCAGAACAGCTTACATATTTCAAAATTATTTATACAGCCAAAAGTAACATAGACAATTAATTTGGGAGGGGGCTTGTAAGAGAACAACAAAGAGTGAGACTGAATGCTTTGCTTGAAGTTTGTAACTATATTGTATCAAGTTTGAAGAAGAGGACTTTATAAGTTACTCTTTCTATGAGATGAATGCTTTTCCAAATTATCACAGCCAATGAACCTGATCCTTACCCTCACCTACTGTCTGTGCCACCCTCCAAGCAGAACCATTGTTTATTGAAACAGTTGGTGAATGACTTTATGGATAGACCATCTTAATACACTCACCATTTCTTAAATGAATGTAACCTGTTCTCTGTGGGCTGAGAATAAAGTCAGTCACTCAAGTCAAATAGCTTTGATCATAGCAGGAAGTCTATATCCAAAAATCGTGGCTACAATTCATTCCTTGGTACAGCAGAACTGTTAACTCTCAGCTTATCTACAATGGAAGTAAAATCCTTTGGTGATGTGAGGGTCACTGAAGTACAGCTTTATTACAATGAAATCCAATGTCTAAAAATTGTTCTTATTTTGGGCTTCTACCACAGTAAGAGCCAAGATTTTAAGCTTTACTAAATACAAAACAAACAAACAAACAAAAAGACTTTATATATTTATGTTCATTTAAGAAAATACTAGTAGTGATGTATTATTTTTAAGTATACAGTTAATCTGTTTAGAGTTATTTAAAATTTATATTGAGAAAAACGTATTTTCAGTATTGCTGTAGACAAACATCTACATAAGACTGTTAAATTGATTGTTGTTTTATATCAAACAACTTTTATAATACTCATTTATATTGTTATAATATTTTATAAATTTTAAAGAATATGACAAAAAAAGGGTATTATAGGTATTGAAGGGGGAGTCTCTGGGAGGAGTTGTGGTACAAAAGGGAAACAAGAATGTGATTTAATTCTATTTACTTAAAATATGTTTTTAAATGTTAACAAATTCAGATAAATTGAAATCATAAATCTTTTCTCATCATAATGCAATAAAACTTAAATCAATAAATGGAGTTGTCTATTCAAGAGCCTCCAATTCAACAGGAAAAAAAACTAACTGCTCAAGACCTGTAGTGAAAAAATGACCACAGTAGGTACTGCATTGAAAGCAAAGACCATAGTAGGTGTTCATTTGAAAGGATGTGAAGGGGTACCATCCTCAGATGCACTGGCACTATAGAGAGGCAAGGTTACTCTGCACTGGCACTATAGCGAGACAAGGTTACCCTGAGCAGCTGCAGAGGTACTCTGTGGGTATTTTCTATGTCCCTAGTCATAACTCAATCTTATGGATCTAGAAGCAGCTTTGTATGCCATAGCCAACCCTTCTCCTCACAGAGGAGAAACCCAGAACATGAAGACCAGTTTGTCTGGAATGGCAAAGAGAAAAACCGATACCAAAGGTTGTAGAGGGCCCATGACGGCCACCCCACTAAAGAGGGACTATGTTTCTGATGGGAACATATCTGTGAAGGGAATATTGCCTCCTTTGCTGACTACATAGTTGCGATTGGAGAGTTGCCAGCAGGGATTCCACAAACAGGCAAAAAAGAAAAAGAAAACAAAACAAAACAACAAAAACAGCTCCTTTTATCCTGATGATGAGTAAATTGAGAGCTCATTTTTTAACAGCTCCTAAAAACTGGAGTCATTATAATTCTATGCTTGAACTTGAAGCTATACCAGTGAAGAAGGTTTAGGCTGGTCCTTCTACTTAAGCTACATCACTAAGAAGAGGGCTTGCTCCCACCCCAACACCTGAGGGTAACCTAGGGTTGACTAACCTTGAATCCTCAGAATGTTCTTCCCTTGCTTAGTATGATCGGATGCAGCATACAGGTCATAAGCATTAACCTTACTGCATCCACAGTGGGAGCTTGGTCCTCCTGCCAGGGGCAGCAAAGCTGGAACTCAAGCCTGGGCTCTCCTTCCACATATATATAGCCCGCACCCTGAAGACAAGTGCCTGCCTGCTGCCTGCCCACGGTGCATGGGAAGCCCTGGAAAGCCATACTGTAGGGAACTTTACTAAAACTACACTTGACATTTAGGAATCTAAAAAGCTATAAGAATTTTATTTTATGTTACTTTATCTTAAAGCAGCAACATATGAAGCCCAGGCTGGGCTCAAACTTACTACATAGCCAAGAAAGATCTTAAACTTTCCTTCCAGTTCCTCTGCCTGCTAAGTACTGAGACTATGGGCATGCGCCATCGTGCCCAGTTTATGTGGTTCTGAAGACTACTGAACCCAGGGCCTCATGCCTGCTAGGTAAGCCCTCTACCAAGTTAGGTAGGTAATTGCTGGGCCTGGTTTTTTTTTTTTTTTTTTTTTTTTTTGACTTTTCGAGACAGGTTTTCTCTGTGTAGCCCTGGCTGTCCTGGACTCACTCTGTAGACCAGGCTGGCCTCGAACTCAGAAATCCGCCTGCCCCTGCCTTCCAAGCGCTGGGATTAAAGGCGTGTGCCACCACTGCCCTGCACCAGTCCTGCTTTTTATATTACTCTTCATGTTCTAGATTTTTGCCTCTGTCTGGCTTTATGAAAATAACATAAAATTCCTAAGTTTCCTTAAGGCAAAAGGCAATGTGTTCAGAAGGCCTGACTCTCCTCACTGATCGTCACAGGGAATGCAAGGCAAAACAAAACGAAACAAAACCGAAACAAAAGCAA